>NW_020664540.1:746414-853549 GCF_002925995.2 Terrapene triunguis | reverse complement strand
GCCGGGTCGTCGCTGCCCCTTTTGCACCCCCCCATTGGCGGCCCTGCTGGGTCGTCGCTGCCCCTTTTGCACCCCTCCATTGGCGGCCCTGCCAGGTCATTGCTGCCCCTTTTGCACTCCCCCATTGGCGGCCCTGCTGGGTCGTCGCTGCCCCTTTTGCGCTCCCGCATTGGTGGCCCTGCTGAGGGACCCGGCAGGGCCGCCGATGGGGGGCGCAAAAAGAGCAGCGCTTTAAAGTCAGCGGTCCGAGCGGCTACGTTTTACCGGTACGCCGTACCAGCCCATACCGCCTTACTTTCACCCCTGCGCCTAAGTCCCTTTGCAAATCTAGGCCCTAAGCCCCACCCCTTTCCTTTGCATTTCACACCAGCCTCGCTTGGGCAGTTCCCCATTCAGTTTTGTTGGCTTCTGAGAATCCCTTTCCTAGATGCCTCTCTCTCCCCATGCATTGTATGGGGAGCCTGGGCACCTAACCCAGGGCTGTGGATTCCACTGTGATCCTAGCCCCAAGCGCTGGTGCAACTACTCTCATAACCAGCCCACGATGGCTGAGTCCAGGATACTCCTTAGTGCAGACACGGCGGGAGGGATTAGTAAACAACAGCCAAGTGACTCATTCATAACACAATGTATTCAAAAAACGTCACCTCATTTTCCATTCACGAATTGCCCATGAACAGGTTGGGATTTTCCCCAGTGTATTTGATGTTCTAAGAAGTGGTTCATTTCCAGTGCTCCTGCTCCTGAGTAGGAATGGGAGGTCCCAGAATACTCTGCAATATTCGCTTAGAATCCATGGTTGCAATGAACTTTCCTGCCCAAAAGTTCACGTGCCACGAACGTTCACAAGCTCAGGGCAAAAATGTCACTAACACAACGTTTAAACAAACGCTTACTAAGTTTTGTTGTATTATTAGCCCTGCTCCAGGAAACCCCACAGAACTCTATGAGCAGCTTGCCCATTTATTATATCCCAGGGAAGACCTGCAAGAACTCACGCCTCTGTCGAGATCAACAGTCAGCTGCATCCATTCTGCTCAACACAGAGTTTGGAAAGCGCAGGGTTGAGATGCTCTGGCTACCGTCAGGGCCGGCTCCAGGCACCAGACGAGAAAGCGCGTGCCTGGGGCGGCACATTGTAAGGGGCGACATTCCGGCCAATCTTGGGGCGGCACATTCCGGCTGCCCTGCCGTGGTTCTTTTTTTTGCTTTGGCAGCACGGTCCGCAGCTCCAGAGCCCCCGGCAGGCTCCCCGTGCTCCGCCAGTCCCAGCCCAGCCCTGCAGGGGCACGGACCCCGGCCCGGGGGTCAGGAACTAGCGATCCCTGCTGCTCACCATGCCGCCGGGCTCCCCGGGACGCGCCACTCCCCGCCGCCTGCACCGGCCTCCGCCTCCCGCGCCGCTCTGAGCCAGGCCCAGCCAAGCTGCCTTTAAAGGAGCAGCTGAGCCAGCACCTCCTGCAGCCCCCGGGGGCTCCGCCTGCCTGGCCGGGAGAGGCACCCCAAGACCGGAGGGGGGAGCCCCTCTAGCCCGGCTGCAAGCCGCCGCCCTTCACCCCCCTGCGAGCTGCCCTGACCGCCCTCCATGCGCTCCCTGCGGCTGCCGTTTTTTTTTTTTTTTTTTGCTCCGGCCGCCCGGCCCCCTTTTTTTTTTCTGCTTGGGGCAGCAAAAAAGCTAGAACCGGCCCTGGCTACTGTATATAGACTGGGAAATGTATGTCCTCCGTGAGCTTGTGTATGCATGTTCAAAGGTTGGCCTAGGGAACCTATTGAGACCACAACCCCTTCTTCTCATGGGGGATTCCAGATGGAGTCTTCAGCACCTGAAGCCAGTGTGTCCCATGCTCCTGCAGACACTGATAGGGAAACCAGAGAAGTATCGATGCAATGTACAATCATTTACCTCCTCAGGATGATGCTTACAAAGTCTGGACAGGCTCAGTGCTATAAACCCTAGACCTGATGTTAAATGGAAATGTAAGAGCTGGTGTAAGGAGTCACATGTTCTGCAAACCCCTGAAGTGAAGTCCCATTAGCATCATAGCAGCAATCTCTGACGATAGGTGCTCACTTTGCCAATGTCCGACGCCAGGGCCCCGATCCTGGAAACACACACGTGCTCAACGTTAATCATGAGGTGTCCCACTGGAACTACTCACAGATTTAACGTAAAGCACATGCACAAGTATTTGCGGGACTGGGGCCTAAGCAAGTTCTCCCTTACGTGGCCACTATCAGAAGGCAGCTCAGAAACGTGTCACTCACACCACAGGAAGAACCATTCACCAGAGCTAACTGCAGAGGACAGGATGGGAGTTTCCATTTGGAAACCACTTTCTCTGCACGGCGGGGTTTGGTATAGGAATTGCCTATAAACCAGGCTCCTTCCCAGGTCCATTTTGAGCTGAGCAATGACGTGTGCCAAAGAACTGGCTCCAATAAACTGGTGATTTCAGCTGCCCTCTGTTCCTGCCAAAGAGTACTCGGGGGCCAGCACTACACCGAGAGCGTTAGTATTTTTAGTATTAGCATTTTTTCTTCTCAGCTATTGTTCAATAACTTATTTCTTTGGTCTCTATTATGAAATGTTACGACAACTGACATGTTTTCAGGACTTTTGGAAAGTATCAACTAAAAACAGCTTTAGGGCTGTGTGTATGGATATAAAGACACCTCTGTAACCTAAGTATTGCAGCACAGTGCTAGTGCCTGAGAACCAGGAAGTCAACCCCACTAGAAATTGTTCATAAGCAAAAATGAAATTGACTAGCCTGTTTTCAGAAATGGGGAGGGGTCGGGGGAGGGGGGGGGAAACAAGCAACTGAAATGATGAGAATTGAATTCTCCCTTTAGAATTAGGTCCATTTTAATAATCTAAGTTTCTACTAATGACACAGACATGGGAATGTGTCTTTTAAAATGCATGGCTTATAACCAGATGGAGTCCCTTTAAAGGTCCAGCTGATTAATGAGGGTTACAGTATGTTGATCAGCAATGGCACCGTGACTGATGTATCATAATCATCAGTGCAGGAAAAAATGTCAAACTTCCTTTGCTCACCCAAAAGAGCAAAGCTCATCATTACAGTTGACCATTCCATCATCTTTATTTTCATTCACTGAGCCAAACTATGATCATTTGTGCTTTGTCTAGTGTGTGCCAGATTTCCCTGTTGTAACTCAGTGACTGCACCAGAACACTGGGCTCTGCAGTGCTCCAAGCACGTGTGAGCTCTGCAAGCGGCTAGTTAGCAGTCAAGGCTGTGTGCTGATTGGTGATATATTGTACCTAGATTGCTTAGTCCCTGCACCAAGTCCTTAGCTGACATTGCAGGGCTGCGTCCGAAGAGCAGCACTACAGTATCATCGAGTGACTGGTTAAGTTAAGCCATCACCGTAATTAAAGTTTTAAAAAAGCAGATTTCACTATCAGCCGCCTAATTCCTTCACCTCTATTTACAAATCTGTCCTTGTGTGTGCTTGCCAGTTCCTTCCTGCAGGTGGCAGCAATGTGCCCAAGCACTAGCTTACACATGGGCAGGCTTCCCAGTGTGGGGATAGCAGAGACAGGTCAGTCTTTCTTTAACTGGAAAGGGAAATTTAGGAGTACGAGGGAGTTTGTTAACATCCTCTTGCTGCAGCGCGGGGTGTTCGGAGAACAAGCTTTAATACAAAAGGAGTAGTAGGGTCAGTTAGGTCTGATCAGGTTGTTGGCAGTAGGACAGGGTGACCAGACGTCCCGATATTAGGGGATTTGTCTTATTTAGGCACCTATCCCCCCCCCCCGAAAAAGTGTCCCAATTTTTCACACTTGCTCTCTGGTCACTCTACTGTAGGAAGAGACAAGGCTCTGGGCCAAATCCATCTTTGGGTCAATTCCTTTGACTTCACTCAAGTTATGTCCGAGATTAACTTGCCTCAAGGGTTTTTCTGCGTGGATGAAATCCGCACCTCCACTCTTGGGCTTGCTACTTGCACCCTAAGCCACGCCCGCCCGCATGCCCACACATGCCCTTGCACGGCAGCACCTCTCCCAGAGTGCCCCCTCGCATACTGCCTGCTACCTACTTACGGGCCAGATTTTCAAGTGCTCAGCACCCACAACAGGGGCGGCCTGGTTTGCAAAAGCACTCAGCTGCCATTAAATATGGGCCAGATTTACCAAGGAAATTTACCAATGCCCCCACCATGCTGAGCTCTGGAAAAGCTGGGCACATGAGAACTGAGCACTTCTGAAAAACAGGGTCCTCACTGCTCCTTTGCACATTTCCCTCCATTTCCAGAGCCCACGTAGGCCATATGCCCTCGGTCAGTCCAAAGTCACACTCACACCTGCTCCAGACCCCTATCTACCATGCCTCTAGGGCCTTTCTTTCTTTCTTGTGCAGAGCTGTAGGGGAAAAAATCCCCTGTTTTCCTCTCTTATAATAATACTTTGCAAATATACAGCACAGCTCATCTTCAAAGATCTGTACAGCATCACTGGCGCCTTTCACCTACTGGCTCCTCATTGTGGTGACCACCTTCCTATGGGGAGGACTGGATGTGACTCTTGCTATCATCCATCAGGGATGCTGCTCCAGCTGGCCAGAGGAAGCCACTGGAAAGTAACACATGGGGCCTGATGCTCAGATACTGTAAATCAGCAGAGCTGAACTGCTCTGATTAACACCTGCTCTGGATCTGGCCCATGCTGTTTCCCAATTCTGCCAGCAGAGGGAGCTCAGGACTGGAACTCAGGTCTGGCCCATGGCAATGAATAAATCACTGAGCTATACCAAAGAATAGTTGGAAAACCTTAAGAAAATCTTTGCAGGGCCTGGCCACCCTCAGGGTTACACTGTTATACCAGGAGATAAAGGAAAGAACATTTGGGGAGTGACAGGTGGAAGGAGCAGAAATGATCAAACGCCGGTAATATGGGGGTGGGGAGCTGACCATGAAAGGCGAGTACCTGCCCCTTTCCTCGCTGTCCCTGCTCATGGATCACTTCCCTACGCTCAGACAAGGCACGGAGAGCCAGAGCCTCAGGTGAGAGACGATTTGTAGCAGCTTTTGCAACAAGGAAGAGGGCAGGTTGTCCTAATGAATGAGGAGGGGCCTGTGGACGTATCTATCTGTTTGGGGGGATATAGACCTCTCCCTGGCGCCGAAAGGCGGGATTCATCCCATCAGAGCAATACTGGTACCAACTCACTATTGGAATCTTTGTGGAGCCATGGCAGGGTTCGAACCTAGAGTGACATTCTGACCCCATTGAAGTCAATGGCAAAACTCCCATTGACTTCAGTAGAGGTAGGATATCACTCCTGGTAGATATTGAGGCAAAAATACCCACCTTAGTCACAGCACAGAGAGACCTGCATTGCAATATGCCCCTGCCAGTTCATAGAATCATAGAAGATTAGGGCTGGAAGGGACCTCAGGAGGTCATCTAGTCCAACTCCCTGCTTAAAGCAGGACCAATTCCCAACTAAATCATCGCAGCCAGGGCTTTGTCAAGCCTGACCTTAAAAACCTATAAGGAAGGAGATTCCACTACTTCCCTAGGTAACCCATTCCAGTGCTTCACCACCCTCCTAGTGAAAAAGTTTTTCCTAATATCCAACCTAAACCTCCCCCACTGCAACTTGAGACCATTACTCCTTGTTCTGTCATGTGGTACCACTGAGAACAGTCTAGATCCATCCTTTTGGAACCCCCTTTCAGGTAGTTGAAAGCAGCTATCAAATCCCCCCTCATTCTTCTCTTCTGCAGACTAAACAATCCCAGTTCCCTCAGCCTCTCCTCATAAGTCATGTGTTCCAGCCCCCTATCATTTTTGTTGCCCTCCGCTGGACTCTTTCCAATTTTTCCACATCCTTCTTGTAGTGTGGGGCCCAAAACTGGACACAGTACTCCAGATGAGGCCTCACCAATGTCAAATAGAGGGGAATGATCACGTCCCTCGATCTGCTGGCAATGCCCCTACTTATACAGCCCAAAATGTCCTTAGCCTTCTTGGCAACAAGGGCACCCTGTTGACTCATATCCAGCTTCGTTCCCAGACTAACACTGGCACAGTTACTTACATACTGTTAGCTTCTGAGGTTGTAACAGCTTTAGCTGCTGGTCTCAAGAGAGGCGAGACATCCCCGTAGAATCACATTACTATGACCATGCCCAGGCCGGCCCCAAATAGGCTGATTAAGCAGAGCATGCCAAAGGCAATAATAAATGAACAGAAATCCTTTTAATAAGGCTTAATGGCCTAGACTGAATGAGGGGACTGGACATGGCCTGTCAGATCATGTAAAGATGACACGGCACGTTCCACGCTCTGTGCAGCGCGAGAAAGGATCCAGTAACCACCAGCACTGAGGATCAGCTGCATGCCCTGCTTCAGATCTACAGGCAAGCTGAGAACAAAGCCCTTTTCCTGAACTGCATCTCCTCCCTTGCTCCGCACAGTGCTCTTCAGTGCTGAGAAACCCAGTGTCATGGACGTTCTCCATGAGAGAGAGATCAGACTTCTGGTGTTATTCCAGGGATGAAGTGTTCAACTGGGGCATTGATCCCGTTGGCCCTTGGGGGCCATCCAAGTGAGCAAAGGCTACTAGCAGGCACAAGTAAGAGTAAGTGCTAGGCACAGTCCACTGCACTGAGGAACCCATCCCTTGTGTCCTTCCCAACTTGCAAGAGGGCAGGATATAAAAGGTGGGGAGTGGGCAAAGACTGGGTGTATCTAAGGAAACCTGGGAAAAAGCACAATCCTCCACGTGCTATTGAGCCGCTTAACTTCGTGCTTCCCCTTAAGCCTCACTCCTGCAGCTAGGCTGGAGCAGCTTGGCAGCAGCACTCTCATTAATGCAGGATCAGTTCTTCTGCTCTGTCGGCTCATCACTCTTTACCTTGAGTTTATATGCACAACCTGCTGCTGCTGCTGCTGCTGCACCTGCTCTGGGCAGGATCAAGCCTAAACTCATTCGTTCTGGCAGCTAAATCCCAACGCTAGGGACAGCCAATAAAACAAGGTTCCTAAACATAAACAGTTAGCACTTTAAAAATGGAAGGCTGCATATTTCGGAGCTGGGCTGGTCCATGCTGTTTGCAACCAGAATGAAGGGTGGTCAGGCACTATGCGAACTCCCCGTCCCAGCGCTGCCGAGGCACTTCGGTTCTCACCCACTTCATCTCCTGTGATCCAGACTGTGTCAGAATGGTCGAGTGGATTTGGGATGGAACCACATTTGTGTCTGGATGCAACCAAGTGAAACTACTAAGACTTGATGACTTTGAACAACAATTCTGCACAACCCATGCAAACTTCAGCTAAACGAACATCATAGAATCATAGAATATCAGGGTTGGAAGAGACCTCAGGAGGTCATCTAGTCCCACCCCCTGCTCAAAGCAGGACCAACACAAACTAAAAACCTCAGGCCTTAAAAACCTCTAAGGAAGGAGATTCCACCACCTCCCTAGGTAACCCATTCCAGTGCTTCACCACCCTCCTAGTGAAAAAGTTTTTCCTAATATCCAACCTAAACCTCCCGCACTGCAACTTGAGACCATTGCTTCTTGTACTGTCATCTGCCACCACTGAGAACAGCCGAGCTCCATCCTCTTTGGAACCCGCCTTCAGGTAGTTGAAGGCTGCTATCAAATCCGCCCTCACTCTTCTCTTCTGCAGACTAAATAACCCCAGTTGCCTCAGCCTGTCCTCGTAAGTCATGTGCCCCAGCCCTCTAATCATTTTCGTTGCCCTCCGCTGGACGCTCTCCAATTTGTCCACATCCCTTCTGTAGTGGGGGACCCAAAACTGGACGCAATATTCCAGGCATGGCCTCACCAGTGCCAAATAATCTCTTCCCTTGATCTGCTGGCAATTCTGGTACTCTGCCTGAGTTCCTCCCAAGGACAGCAGGGCCTCTAGTATCAGTCAGTTCCTGGCTCTCTGTGGTACTGGTCCAGTTCCCATTGCTGTCACATCCGAGTACCACACAATCTTTGAGGTATTTATCCTCACAACAGCCCTGGGAGATAAAACAGGGTCATTATCCCCATTTTACAGATGGGGAACTGAGCCACCAAGAGGCCAGTGTCTCAAGCCCAAGGTCTCACAGAAAGTCAGTGGTGGAGCAGGGAATTGAACTGAGGGCTGTTGGGTTCCAGGCTAGTGCCCTAACCACTTAGCCAGCCTACACTTACTGCACAGAGAGAAGGCCTTGCCAAGAAGGGGATTGTGTAGCCTTTCATTATAAGAGTATTGTAACCAATCCCACTGCAGGGTGCAGCTGTGAGGGCTTTGGGATACCAGTCCCCTCTAGATAGCAGGTAGCTCACTACTGGGCTCAGAGGCAAGTACTGTCAGTGCCCCAAGCCCTACAGGCTCTAGTCCTCAATGGGTTCCCAAAGACACTCCCCTCTTTAGAGTAATAATGGCAAATGTTACTAGCGCTGTATGATGGGGCTTTCACCACACACTGCCCCCTGGAGGGGTTAATGTAGGCAAGAGAGCATAGGCGCCAGCTTCCGCTGAGTCTGGGGGGGTCTCCACCCCGTCCTGCCTCTTCCCACCCGGTTCTGCCCCCTCCCCTGAGTGTGCCCTCTCCCCATTCCTCCCCCTTCCTCCCAGAGCCTCCTGCATGCTGCGAAACAGCTGATTGCGGTGGGCGGGAGGCATTGGGAGGGAGAGGAAGGAGTTGATCAGCAGGACTGCTGGTGGGTGGGAGGCGCTGGGGTGGGAGGGGAGCTGGCTGCCTGTGGGTGTGCCAGCCTTGTCAGTGCCTATGCAAGAGGGGCCAATTAGCATGGGCTTCACCTGGAGGGGAGCTAGGACGCAATGAGGCTTAATTGGGGATGAAGCTCACCTGGGCAGAAACAGGCAGGGCTTCTATGAAGCCAGGGAGCCGGCAAGAGAGAAGGTGGCTGCAGTCAGGAAGCCTGCAGTCACGCTCCTTGATACAAGGGGGCGAGTAGTACCCTGTCATAAGCAGTAAGGGCTGGGAGAATAAAGCCCTGAGTTGCTGGGCCAAGAGTCCCTGGATTGGAAGCTAGTGTAGAGGGTGGGCCTGGGTTCCCCTACAAGTCACTGTGGGGGTGGCATACTACGGACAGTCCATTTGGGGACTCCTGGGGAGAGTTTGGAAGGAGACTTGGATAATACCCAAGAAAGGGGGAGAATTTCAATGTGTCTTGGCCAGAAGGCTACGCCACAAAGAAGAAAGCACTGCAGGTCTGGGCACATGAGAGAGGCCATGGAGTGAGTGAGTGGGACAACAGGCTGAGCAACCACAGGAAGGGGTGTCAGACCATGTGGTGGGCTAATTCCTGGATGGGCCACTGGGAGGCAACAGAGCGGTAAAAGAGCTCACCCTGTTACAGGCTGCTAGAAATCAAGGTGCAAATTATCCCAGGCAAAATGGGTGAAATCCTTGCTTCACTGAGGTAAACAGGAGTTTTGCCATTGACCTCAATGGGGCCAGCACGTCACCCAGTGATTTTAAGTTAAAATAAAAAGGATCAATCCAGCAGTTCTTAACCCAGCCCCTAGGAGGTTATTATGAGGCACGGAAAGACTTAATGATTTACCTGAGGTTCCAGTGGAAGAAGTGTAGCTAGAACCCAGGAGGGCTGACTACTAGTCCCCTGTTCTCGTCACCAGACTAGAGCCCCTTGTTCACTGTGTATGGAAGAGCCCTAGAATAAATGTTAGGGTCTCTTTCCCCTGTTTTGGTCACTGTCCTGGATGCCTGGTGCACTGAGCTGTATCAATAGATTGTGCAGTGTTCCTGTTCCCCGAGGAGCACACCTGCAAATGAATAGGATTCCCCAGAGAAATCCATCTCTAGACTGTCATTTGTACTGACACAGCCTGACGGCCCAATCTCGATTCTGTACAGCTGGATCGTTGCCAATAGCTGAAGCGATGGTCTTTTGCTAAGAGCACAGCTGCTAACTCATTTATTGATCAAGCAAATAGAAAGTGGGTTTTAAAGCACAGATACCTGTAATGTGCCCACCAATTTTTTGGGTTGCTAAAGGCAAAATCACCACCCACCAGCCCAGGTCCTGTACTGATCTAGCCCAGTGAGAGCTCTCCACCCCCACTGTCACTTGATTCCTTTCTCTCTCTGCTAAATCTCTTCTTCTTTCTTACCACTTCCCTATTCAGGCTCAGCGACTTTTGTAGCCTTTTTCTAACACACATGATTACATACCTGGCTGTCATGCAAACTGATCTCTCTAAGATCCACTGATATCTGGTCCACGTACCAAGTCTTTGGCTTTCCCCTTGATTGTCTTCTGTCCACCATGACCATCGCAAGGGCCATCCTAACCAATATCACTCTCAGGTCTCCATGGTCACGTCCATACCAATGTAGCCTAGCCTCCCTCAACTTTTCTTCAACTCGGGCAACCTGCATTAGGTCCCTCACAACCTTATTTCATTTTCTATCACAGAGTGTCCAACCATTTGACCATCTTGACACTGCATGCATCTCAACATCATCGTTTCTGGAGTGGAAAGAATGCTGATTGCTGGTGGCTGGCCAGGTCTCTGCTCCATGCATTAGAACAGATTGAATTACAGTTTTATACACTCTACCTTTTAACTTTACTGGCATCTTGAACTGGGGTCAGCTCCTGCCATTTGTACCAAACTGCTTTGGTATGATGCTGGGCATCGCAGGACGGCCGTTGTCAGCAACCAGCTAACCTAGATATTTAAATTCCCTCTCTGCTGGATAATAATATGAGAGAGAGCGTTTGTTCCAGAGCTGCCTTATATAGGCATAAAACATCCACCCCCATAATCCCTATACTCCAGCTTCCTGTTCTTTTCCCTCTGAAATACACCAGGATTATGGGTAATTTTAGTCCTGTGGCAAGGAATGAGGTGATTGTGCTAGCAGCTACAACGGTTGCTATCAGCATAGCTCCATTAAATTCTCCATGCTTGTCCAGGTGTCAGTGAGGGCAGAACAGGAAGACAATGGGACTGTACAGGTGGCTCCCCATCTATAAACTGGGGCTATTTAGATTAACCCACTTTCACATAGCACTTTAAGCTCAACAGGTGAAAAGCACCATATACTAGCAATTATTACTATTTATTATTTGCATTACCATAGGGTCTAGGAATCATAGTCAAGGATCAGGACACTGAGCAAACACAGAACAGAAAGACTGTCCCTGCCCCCAAAGAGTTGACAGTCTAAGACAGGAGACAACAGATGGATATAGACAGAAGGGGGAGTGTAAGGAAACAATGAGACAGTATTGATCAGCATGATAGGCAGTGGTCTCATCACACCAGCTATCTAGCCATTGTCAAGTCTTTTGTAGGCCTCACAGCAGTATGTATATTTCTTTACATAGCACAATAAGTTTGTCCGTGGTGACAGGCAAATAAAGCCAAAGTCCCTGTGCTGAAGAGTTTACGTGCGAGACCCTAGTATGAATTGTTTTTATTGCCTCTCGGAGAGCTGGATTAACTTCATCAATGGAAAAACCCATTCTATGGATACAGGAAGCGTCTATGCGACAGCTGCTACAGGGACACAGGTGCTGCTCTGGAACGCTGCCACTGTAACAGCTGTAGTGTAGACATGGCCTAACATGCTATTTTGCCCTTGAGAAGGCTTCTCCTATACAGTGTAAGAAATCTAAACAGAGTTTTGTTTTGCTCTAGTCTGTTGCTGTTCCTAAGAGTAACAGGAAACGATAGTATCTGAAAAGCTCTAGGAACTGTTTTGTAGGGAACAACCATGCTCCAGGAGGGGTTGGGCTGCATGACCTCACAGGCTTTGATTGCAGTCCTTTCTCACATTCACCAGGAGTCAATGGGAATTGTGTTTGATTTGGCCCTGTAATTTTATGCACACATAGATACATAACACACAGGTTCCTAAGATGCCCTTTGACATGCACAGATTTCCACCTGCATCACAGGGAAAATCGTCCTTCCTCTCTGTATATTTAGCCAGCATTCCTGCTGTTTCAGAAGCTAAGGGACCTACAGTGCCTAGGACTAGTGTGAAACATTGCAATTCATTAGAACCAGGCCCCAGGAGAGCAGTTGGCATTTCAAGATCAACCTCTACCAGAAACAGAGGAGTGTCCTGCTGCAAAGCTTAGTACATTCTGCTCTTACAATTAGGTGACTACAAATATAACCCGGGGAGATGAGCACTTTGCACACCAGCAATCCTGCGCGTTTGTGTGCTTGTTTCACCCGCCAGCCTGAATAGCAAAGGGCCTGCATGAGATTGGCAGTACTAGAAGCCATTTGCAACGCTGACATCTGACTCAGACAGCGGTGGAACAGATGTTGGAGAGCGAGTCCAGGGTTAGAATGCTAATTCCCAGTTGCATGCAGGCAACTCGACTGGTTTTTAAACATATTTCTTTCCCCTCTCTCTGCAGGATTGTGCGGCGCATGAGGATCAGCATTCATTCCCGCACTTTTAAGGAGGATCAGTGTGCTAGGGTTCACGTGCACATCTTGTCCTTACCACATTATTAAGGCGTACGTGTGCAAGGCACATTAACCAGGGAATGTGTGTTTCACAGATGAGCCTGGGCGCTCAGCAGCAGCCTCCGTAAGCTACCAATGCGGAGGTTGCTATGGCCACTCTTCTCCTTTCACATAACAGAGTGAGGAGAGAGACGACCTGCATAAATTGGCTGATGCTGCAATAACCCCCTTGTTTACATCTGCAGAGCTTCTTCATCCATACCCCCCGTTCAGCGGTGCACGTTCCACCAGCCGCAGGCAGGCGCTGCCCCACTTCACTCGCTGCGGGGGGAGACAGTTACAAAAATAACCATACGTTCACAAGGGATCCCCAAGGCCACAGGCCCAATGCCGTTCCACTGCACAAAGGAAGGGGAAGGATTCCAGGTGGTTGCCACGGATGTGTGGGGCAGATCAGACAGATGGGGGGGCTGGCTGCAGGACAGGGGGTGGAGCACGGTTAAGGATGGGGATGGAGCCAGAAAAGCCATCACTGCATGGTCTCTGCCCCCTCCCCACAATAGGGCTACATTAGGGGCACACAGGGCTACTCCAGCCATGTCAATAGAATGGCTGCACAGTTGCTTGACAGATTTGGGAGTGGCCCTGGAGACCAAACGGCCGATGTGGGCAGCAGCACTGCAAGCCTCTCTGGCCAATGCACCTCAGCCCTCTCCTAGAGGGCCCATTCCTGAGGGGAGCACGCAGTTCAGTCTCCATTGTCCAGTTAGTCCTTGTTCTCGGTGTGGGCAGCATCACCATCCAAGCCATTTCGCTCCAGCTGAGGTGGTGATTCTTCAGATCTGGCCACCGATCCACTGGGAACTGATCTGAGGCTACAGAACTCAGTTTCAGTGTGCTACTGAGCAGCCATCAGATCGGAACAACTTCCAGCCAATACAAACCGAGGGTAAAATCTTTGAAAGCACCTAAGTGACTTTGGTGACTAAGTCCCATTGACATTCATTGAGATGTAGGCGCCTAAGGGCCAAATTTTCAATGGTATTTAGGCACCTAAAGATGCAATAGGTGCCTGGTGGGATTTTCAAAAGCGCCTAGGCACCTAATTCCCATTGATTTCAATAGGCGCTAGGCACCTCAGTACTTCTGGAAAATCCCACTAGGCGCCTACCACATCTTTAGGTGCCGCAATAACTTTGAAATACTGCCTTTTATTGCCCTAAGTGCTCAAGCCCATTTTGAAAATGGCTCCTAAATCACTTAGGTACTTTTGAAAATTGTACCCCTAGTCTGGATTTGAAGTGGTGACCTAGAGCCAGGTTCTGATCCACTAACAACCCAAATTTGGCTTCTGTCCAAATTACTGACTTGTACAAGAAAGGGCCCAGTTCTGCCAGGTGCCGAGTCCTCCAAACTCCCAGCATGTTCACGGGGCCCCGCTCAGAAGCTGATCATTGGGAGCTGAAGGCACTCAGCATCTTGCCAGAGCAAGCCCTTCGAGCACAGCCTATAGGATACCAAGCTTTATGTATATTGAGTACCTCATGGCCGACAATGCAGAGGGTGAATCCTGTATTCTCTGAGGTAAATTGCAACAGCCAGCTTCTGCTCAGCTCCCGTTAGACTGTCACGCACAGCCAGTTTATGGGCTTTGTTAAACCTGGGCTAGATCCAGGGCAGATTAATGTGTGGAGTGAGATTTTGACAGGTGGCTCCTATGAGTGACAGCACTGAGGACAGTTCCAAAGAGATGCAGCAGGCTTTTACACATTGATTTTTTTTAACCCCAAGAGCATAAAATAAGTTCCTGTTTTTAAGATTCTAGCTGAATAAGAAGAGCACACTTTCTCTCCCTGCATCACAGCTAA
This sequence comes from Terrapene triunguis, assembly GCF_002925995.2. Lineage (NCBI taxonomy): Eukaryota > Metazoa > Chordata > Testudines > Emydidae > Terrapene > Terrapene triunguis. The sequence goes on along the minus strand of NW_020664540.1, from coordinate 839,218 downwards.
ATGTCATTGCAGAGCCGGCTGGAATATTGAGTTACATTGATTCTCTACAAAATCCAGAATTGGCTATCAAAACAAAAAATGATAACCTCCATATCCTATTTAGCCCTTCAACACTACTTTGTACACACACACACACACACACACACACACACACACACACACACAGAGCACCAAGGTTTTGTCATGCTGTGTATTCCCATGTGGACAGGCAGGACACCACCAGCGGCCATAAACTGGGAGCACCCCTGGAACACTGCAGTCAGTTTTGAGTGCCTCAATGTCAAAAAGATGTAGAGAAACTGATGAGAATTCAGAGATGAACAGCAAAAATGATCAGAGGGACGAAGGGACTGATTTCTGAGGAAAGATAAAAAGAGCTAAATATTGAGAATTAGCTTGTCTACTACGCTAAGACTATGGGCATAACAACTGTCTACAAAATATCTGAAAAGGGGACAAGTAGAACGAATAGGATGGAAGTAAGAAAAGGAAAATGAAGAAAGAAGATGTGGAAAACTTGCAGGGACGAGATCTATAAGATCCAGATCCTCAGAGGTATTTAGGTGCCTAATTCCCATTGAAATCACTCAAGTCAATAGGAGCTTAAGTCCCTTATCTGAATTTCGCCCTTTGATTGTACGGTATGTGACGGCCACTTCTTTGGCCAAAGGCTGTATAGCGTCTCCATGGAGACTCAAAAGCTTAATGTAGTCCTGCTGATTTATGTGATTAATTTCACAGAAATATTGAGGATACAGTCACATTTCTGCCTTTCTCTCTAATCCTGAAAATCAATTTTTCTGATGACCCAGTCACCAAATTTTAGGCCATTCCCAGGAGTGAGGGGGCAGATCAATTCCTTGATTTTTAAAAAATCCTGAACCTTGGCATTATTTTTATCACCTGGTGACAAAGAACAGAAACCCACCTACCACACATGGAGAGAGCTGAGCTGAACCAGAAACCTAGAAAACTTGGTCTGATCAATACAGTGTAAATCTTTATGTCTGTTACACTTTGACCAAATGAATGGTCTGCATTATATACGGTGGCTGATTGGGGGCCTGCTGTCAGTCTCGTTGTTTAGAGACACCTTGTTTTACAGCAGCAGCACTTGGGTCAGTATGCAAAGGGCCCTGAGGTGGACCTTTAGCTGTTGTAAATTGTTGAAGTCAAAGGAGCTGTGACAATTCACACCAGCTGAGGATCCGACCCCATATATTTTGTAGTGCGTTTTGACTGTAAATTCTTCCGGGCAAGATTGGAGTCTTGTTCCACATCTTTAAAGTACCACGTACATTCGTGGTGCCATGTTAATATTAAAAAGTAATAACTTGGCACTCTGATTTGGCATGACTTAAGTCTTTTCATGGGGTTAGATCTGGAGAGTGTCTGGACCCACTTTATAGCCATCAGATCCAAAAGGCAAAATTCAGAGTCAGTTGTTCCAGTCGGGGTCCATTTCACAGAAAGGGACCTAAGCAGAGGCCTTTGGATTTAGCTGAGGATCCCAACTTCCCCGAAGATTGAGGGCTTTCGCTTTGGGTTCCTATCTCACAAAAATCCTATAAAACATAAATTCTGAGGCTAAATGACTTCAGCACATTCCCATTCATTAGAAGCCTACATAATATGCTGCAAAATAATTGTCTAAAGCTGAGGAGGTTCAGAGCCGTAATTAGACATAAAATCCCTCAGAGCATGGCAAGAATGAAATCTTCAGCTGAGATTCTCATAGCAGAGCTCCCGTCAGCTGACGCCAGACACATCCTCTGGGGTGCAAACTAAGGGAGCGGGGAGGAGGTTTGGGAGTCAGGCTGGGACTAAGGGTCTGACGTCACAGCAGCAAAGCTAGCAGCTAGTTAAGGGTCTGATTCTGGGAGGGCGCAGCATCCTCAACTCCCATTAGCTTCCATGGGCACTTGAGGGTGCTCAGCAAGTTGCAGGATCAAGCCCTCCATCATGTATATTGAGAAAGATGTAATAGACATGAGGGAAAAGCTGCTGTGCCGGTGAGATGCGTTATATTTACCACTCTAAATCCTCACCACCTAACGCCGACGCGTGGCAAGGGACAAACCTGCCTCTTAGACATGAACTAGTTACTGAGGTCTGCAGCAGCCTATTTATTTTTAAGCACAACTGCAGCATTCATTTCAAATGGCAAGTTCTGCTTAAAAACCATAGCACAATGTGGTGCTTAGATCAGTACCCAGGCAAGGTAACAGTTTCTTCAGTCTGCTTGAATAACTTGACCCTTTCTTAGTTGCTGTAGAATCCCGGTACGTCAATGTTTCCTCATAAGTCCTTCAGGTAAGACAGAATTCCTATTCCATTACAGATGAAGTTGTTATTTGTATTAAGCTTTTATGAGGTCTGTCTATTTTTTGCTCAGGAGATATGGTCTGTCTTAGGTTTTTTTAAATCTTAGCTGTTAAGCTTCTTTTTGAAAGGCTAATGCCATAATGAATAATAATAAATACTTTGCAGTTATGCACTTTCAACAGTGGATTGCAAAGTACTTTATAAATATTATCCATTAATCAGTAAACAAAATAAAATCTACTGAACCGATATTTGGCACTTATTTTTTTCTAGAAAATTTCACATCATTTAACAATTATATTGGTACATATTTCATATACACATTTTTTCCTGCTAATATTCACATCATTTACAAATTCCGTATTTTATAGTTTAGATAGATAGATAGATGATAATTCCTCCAAGCATTTGTAGACGAGTTAAATGTGGCACTCTGTGTTATTAAAGCACCAAAGCGATCAGTAGTTTAGGCAGCTTGTACAAATTATAGTCCAACATTTTATAGGGCCTATTTGGATACAGTGACACACACAAAAAGGAAAGTGGCCAAGGACAGTTTTCAAAGTACTTATGGCAGCTAAAAATAAAAAAATGACAAGGACAATTTTGTCACAACTAGATCACATCTGGGTGAAAATCCTAGGGCCTGGATGCTAAGGTGATGGGTACATTAGAATTGCCCAAAACAAGTCCAATTATAATAGGTATAAGGACAGCTAGAAAAATCAGGTCACCATGGCAACCTCAGCTGCCATTTCCATGAGCAAATGTTCTTTGCACAGAAATCAAGACAGACTGACTTTGGTGTGACATGATCGCGGTTAACAGGAATATCTGGCTGCCTGCCAGGGCCGTGCACACATCACACAATTTGCTTTAAACTCCCATTTCCTCCCTACATGATACATTTTTGAAACCCTCTAAAAATGGTCACTATTCAAAGAGAGCTTAGTGAAGTGAGGGGAAAAGATTTGGGACATTAGCTAAGCATGATATTTTTGAATGAATGGAAAGTGCCAACTGAGAGTTCATACCTCTCCTTGTGTATGGAGCACTTCTGACATCCTGAAGAGCCTCTCATTGACAAGAAATAAAAAACAGGAAAGACCCATTAAGCTGCCTAGTTCATCCCCCTGCAAACGCTAGTGCTCCCTACAGCGTATCCTCGATCTCTCTCTGTCCTGTCAGTTTTTAAATGGTGCTCAGCAATGATAGGATAACCTGGAACTACCACAGAGTGGGCAGAGAGCCAGACAGGAAAGGCACACTGGTGTCTGTGGCCCTGATGATATAGTTCTTATACCACACTCCTCACTATGGCCCTGATCCAGCCAAGCACTACAGCACCTGCTTAGCTCTATGCACATGGGTAGTCCCCATGGAAGTCAGTGACTAGACGGACAACGAGCTCTAACTCAAGTGATAGCACTTCCACTGCTTCCCGCAGGGAGGCTATTCCATTGATTTTTTTTTGGCACCGTACAGCAGCTCTCAGATCTGTTTGAGGACTTGATGGTGTTTTCGCTTGGTAGCTTTTGTTACGAACTAGAATGCTACAGTATATGGGGCCTCATGCACAAAAATTGTTATTGTTAATATTATTTTGCCAACAGGATTTTTTCCCTTGTGGCCATCTTAACTTCTCCTTTGTTTCACCTGATCCCATGACACTCCATTACAACCCCCTGCTGTTTTTATGCCCTTCAAATACCCTCCCAGAAGGCAGTGAGTGCTCTCAGCTACCACGGGAGTGAGTGGAAGATGAAGGAGCTCAGAACTTCTCAGCACTGGATCTTATTCATTCACTTGCTCAAGCTACTGTATAAATACCGCGTTCTGTGCTGGTTCCTCCCTTCACCCCCAGAGCCAATATTGATGCTTTTTTCTGCCCTCCCTCCAGGTTAATGCTATCTCTCTGAGATGTGGATGCCCAGAACTGAGCACCCCTTCTAGGTACAACCTCACCACGTAGGAGCCCTCAGCCCCAGAGCCTTGGCTTGATCCCTCCTACATACACCGCCACCACAATGTTGCATTGGAGGATAATTTGATTTCTTTCCAAATGCCTCCCCTCCCACCAGCTCTGATACCACCCCCCATGAACTACATTAATATGTCTGGTTATCCTGGGGTGACTGTGGTGCAAGTCAGAACCAGCATTTTTCTCCTCATGGAAACAAGAAGAGTGCTATTTGCTCAGCCTGGACAATGAATGGCTTCCTTGGAGAACAGCACCAACACAGTTCCAAAAACAACCAATATGAAGTTCTGTAACACTTCACCCACCCTGGCCTTCCCAGCAAAACTCCAACCATAGGTGGTAGGTATAATAGGCCTGGGGAGGCTAAGCTGAGGAGGTGGTATCTGCTACTCAGCTTCCCAGGTTCTCCCTGGACTCCAGAGACATTACTGATGAACCTGGGAAGCTGAGTAGCAGATACCACCTCCTCAGCCACCCCGGAACCTGCATGGTGCATATAAAAAGCTCAGCGTTCTTTGAGAAGAACTTTTGCTTTTCCCACCGAGTGGCTCTGGGTCTTGGAAGGTATGGCTGGGGCCAGGCGCAGCTGGGGCCAACCCGGGGCTCCTCCAGCCATGGAGGTGTGGGGAGGAGGGGGGCAGAGAGGGCTCGGGCCTGCCTGGGGCTCCTCCAGGTGTGGGGGGAGCGGGAGTGGGTGGGCTCAGGGCTCCAACCATGGCAGGCGGGAAGGAGGGCTCAGGGCTCTGGCCACAGGAGTTTGGGCCTTGGGAGGAAGGAGCAGGGCCAGGGGGCTAGCCTCCCCGAAGGGGGGGTCCACCCGCCCCCCATGACTCCAGCTGCCTGTGAAAACACACCTGAGCCAGCCAGGTCATCGGATGAGACACCAGAAGCGGCTAGGGAACCCAGGTATCCTGCACTGCGGCAGTCCTTGTGTCACTTAGCTGGCCCTGTCTCATATTTTTGACAGCGTTCATCACTACCACATTTGGTGCTGCAGTACGTGTCCTTACCATGGCTGTCAGAGAGTGAGTTGACTGGACGAAGACCGAGATCTCCTGCAAGAAATGCAAAAAAGCTGAGGGCATTTTCTACAAGCAGGTAGAGACTGGCCCAAATGAATGCTATTTTGAAAATCAAATACCTGATTACTCTTGAAAAGGACCATATCGTTAGCACACGGGATTCTGCCTTTATCCCAGTTGGAAGCATTTTCAAAATTGGTGTTTGGAATCCATTGTTTGTACACAGCAATCGAAGCAGCTAGGCGAGGCAAAGAAAGAAATGGAATTCAATTCTATTCTGTTTCTACACAGCAATTTCCAGACACGCTGTGGGCCAGATAGTGTATATTACTGTAGCTCTATTGAGGTCAATGGAGCTACAGGAACTAACGCCAGCTGAGGATCCGGCCCTGTATAGCCCCCAAACTCCTCCCAGAATGAATTAATACAGTCACACAAAGATAAACAACACTCTGCAAAGAAATGAGCTGCCAGTGTCTCAGACTGGAACTAGAGGGCCCAGTCATGTCAGCTGTTCCTCAGATCTTACTCAGGCAAAATGCTCATCAACTTGCTGACTTTGCCACTGGTTTGCAACCTACGCACTGCTGGTGTAAGAGCCTTCTCCTGTGCAGCGCCTCTGGACTGCCAACCCAACGCATTCAAAACACCATGATTCAGGCCCCTCCCGCACCCTATGAGTTTGGCTTTAAAATCATCAGATTTGAATAATACTACCTGTTGGGTCCTTTTGATCTGCCTTCTGGTCTCTGAGCCTTTACAGGCCATGTTTGCAAGCTTTTGTCCGCAGCCAGGAAGACTAGAAACTTTTTTTTTTTTAATGAAAGCTGAGATTCTCAAGTAATAACATGACTCCAGGAGCTTAAGAAAAACACCTCAATTTGTCAGGCTCATGATGAAATCATGAGAGTTGGTGACACTGGCTCCTGCCATGTTGAGCACCTTCCTTTATGTTCTTCCAACTCACCAGTCAACCAAGTCTACGCCTCTCCTCTTATTTATCTCTGCAGTTGCGTTATTATTACTCACCGAAGGAGACAGGAGTTTAATTGGGTCAGGGCTGAGTAACCACTGAGCCAGCTGGGATCGGGTGTAGAGTAAGGGCAAAAGAGCAAGAAAAAAATGCAAATGATTTTAAACAAGAACAGCAAGTAAGGCCTAGTCTAGACATGGATTTTATACCAGGATAACTATGTCGGTTAGAGATGGGATTTTTTACCAATCCAGTTATACTGGCACAACCCCTAATGTGGAGACAGTCATAGCTGTATAAATGTGCCCGAGGCCTAGTCTATACTAGAAAATTAGGCTGATTTAACTCAGTCACTCAGGGGGGTGAAAAATGCACACCCTTGAGCAAAGTTGTTAAGCGAACCTAAGTTCCCGAGTAGACAGTGCTAAGTCAATGGAAGACTTCTTCCGTCAGCCTAGCTACCACCTCTTGGGGGAGATGGAGTGCCTATGCCATCAGGAGAACCCTTGCTGTCAGCATAGGTAGTGGTACAGCAGTGCTGCAGAAGAGTTTTAAGTGTAGACAAGCCATTATACTGGTAACGCTTATTCTTCGCCCCATACAGGAATAGCTACACTGCTACAGCCAAAGCACCTTTATACCTGTATTTTTTATTATTTATAAAGACAAGAGACAACAGAGGGATGCAGACAGACTGGAGAGTACAAAGAGTCGGCATGCTAGGCAGTACGGTAGTATATCTAATGCAGTGTACAACTTTCCTTTGTAGACAAGGTCTAATTTAGCAACTGGATCTCATGGTGACTCAAGCACTTGTGAACAATCAATACCATCTAGAGTGGCTGTCAAAATGCCATAGTAAAAGATGAGGAAGTTGGTCCAATTATTCAGAGTGGATAAACTACCTGACAAATGTAGCTGTTGCCTTTCTTTTGTAACCCTTCTGCCCATCTAGTTGGCAGCAACAAGGGCCGGGTTCTGTATCTAGGGGTTCAGTTTCAATAACACAATGCAAAACCGGCTCGAGCCCCCACCCAGTGACCTGGGACAATTACATACCACCCCCCCTGGGTACCTCTAAGAGGCAATACTTCCCCTCTCGCAAGCACGGAGTCTGAGTGTAGCAGAAAATGTTTAATAACATGAGGTAAACGACATCAGCATAAAATTGGAAAAAACACCACAAACAGGATTCACAACACAAACCATGAGCAAAACCCACCCCAGCAAATTGGGCTGTGTCCTTTCCCTTTGGTTCTTGAATCCAGCAAACCAAAAATCACCCAGAGTCCCCAAAGTCCGACACCCCCAAAGTCTCTTGGGTCCAGCAACCACCCAAAGTCCCAAAAGTCCAACAACCCCCAAAGTCTCTGTCCCTGGTCAGTACAGTCCCAGAGTAAAAGGGGGGGGGGCACGCAGGGTGTTAAGGGGCACCTTACGTGATCCGAGGCTGGCCAGCCATCTGTTTCTCCGTGGGGGTTCCGCCGCAGCCTTTACCACGAGCCAGTCCACTTTCCTGCCATCCCACAAACTGCTCCGCTGTACAAGCTGCTCCGCTCCGCTCACCGACCTGTGAGCCGTTCCAGCCGTCCCCGCAAACAGCTCCACTCGCCGTTCCTTAGGCCACTCCAACCGGCCCCGCAAGGCTCCACGCCGCTCGCTGCTCCTCCAGTCGTCCCCACAAATTGCTCCGCCAGCTGCTGAGCAATATAGCTTCAGGCTCCCCCACTAGTTAACACAGCACTCAGTGATTTCAGCTCTTAATAACGTCAGCTCTTTTGTGATTTCAGCTCTTAATAACATCAGCTCTTTTGTGATTTCAGCTCTTAGTGATTTCAGCTCATAGTATAGTAGGGGAGCCCCAGTGCTGGTGCACCATTGGCCCAAAGTGAATTCAGCTCCGCAGCCTGTAACTAGACTCCTAAGGGAATCAAAGTTAGCTCTGACATTCAACAGTGGAGAGAGGAGGCAGTGCAATTGGTGTTTCAAACCCTCAGAGGGGGCCCATACCATCAGGTACAAATACCTGTCCCCATCCTCTCTCAATTCACTGGGTTTTGTAACCCATGCCCCTTGTCAAGCAAGTGCTACTTAGGTAATGGTGAGGGACTCACTCAGTCCTTCTGTCATACAACAGTTCCACTGGCCTTGATTCACAGAATCAGGGTAACAAAACTTTATTCTTCCCGCCCCAATAATAGAGAAACTGGGGATCCCACACCAGCCAAAGTAACCATTTTCAGTTGTTGTGTTTCATGCCAGGCGAGTGGGTGTGCCTATGCAAACAAGATCAGCCCCTGGAGTTCTTTTCCACACTCGCCATAATTCACCACCAGATGTCAGGGTAGAGCTCATCCTGACTCTGCTTACACTTTTATGAACTGATTCTTCTGCAGATGCCTTAGTGATGCCTAGGCCGTGTTGTTGTAGCCATGTGGGTCCCAAGATATTAGAGACAAGGTGAGTGAGGTAAAGCTTTTATTGGACCAACTGCCATTGGTGAGAGAGAGGAGGATTGGTGATTTCTAAACATTAGCCAAATAATCTGGCTGAACCAGCCTCAGTTTATGGTTTGTTTGCAAACAACTCATTTGAACTCTTCACTATTATTCATTACTCAAGGCATGTGGTCAGCTAAGTCACATGATATTGTTTCTACTCCTTGACTTTTCCTACACAAGACAAACAAACACACTTGTCTCGCCACAAGTCCTCTGCCTTGCAAACGAATATGGGAATTGTAGGAAGAATAGCCAGTCCCTAAACACTTGTGCAAACACAAACCTGTTTGCACTAATGATTGTGCATAGCAAATTCAAAGGAGCATGACAATGGTTGTACCAGGCAGCGGTTGGGAATTTGAACCAATGTTTATATACACACCAGATCTGCAGTATTCAACCAGCCTGCCTGGCCCTGATTAAATTACACACAGCCTGCTTCATTCTGCTGGGATAGATTTAAAGAGACTTATCTGAGACTTAGAGCATCCTTCTGCCTCTATATGCCAGAGACGGAATTTTCTGCATAGGAGCAAAAAAGCATCATAGCTTGCGTGTATGTCTTAAATTAAGCAATGTCAAAATCCTCCCTTCTCTGTGATCAGTGAGCACAGGGGACATTTTCAATGCTGTGATTAACATGTGGCTGCGGGTCACTGATGGCTGAGAGAGAAGCACTGTCTGTGCATGTACAAGGCCTCCAGGTGGTAAATGAGAATGTTGCACTACCAGATACCGGTGTGTTAAAATTACTTATTATTTATTTCTATGGGGATTAGGGCCCCATTGTACTGTACAAACACAGTCCCTGCCCCACAGTCTACAATTTAAACAACATGGAAGGGGTGACTAAATAGACAAGCAAGGTAGTGGGGGGGAGGCCAAGGTAACAGAAGAGGGAGATGTGCTTGCCACAGTGGACAAAACAGTCACAGGCAGTCACCAGCCAAACCAGATGAAAATGAAGTTTGTCTTATCAAGTGTGTATATAAATGGAGTTCACACAGTAATTCAGATCAGGCCACTCTTCGTGTATCTACTGTTGGATTCTGTGTGACCCACTGTACATGCATTTGTGACACAGAGCATTGACTTGGTTTAATCCTTTGTGTGGGGATTGTCTCACATTGTCTGATCCTGCAAGAATTTGGTGAATTCCTGACATTTTTACTAGCCCTCTTCTCAACCATCTCCATACCCCCCATATTTTTAAACTACTATAGACACAGGCACAAGCATTTGCTCTGATCAGTATAACCCTTCCATCAGCCAGCAAAAATCACTAATGCAGCAATATGCATGTCTCACTCTGTCTCTGTCCCTCTGTCTGTTGTGGATTGAGAGGATGAGTTTAAGGAATGATGGTTCAAAGTCAGGACCCCAGCCTGACCCACCTGCCCATCCAACAATACTAATGTGGATCTTTTAATGATAAAAATGGGACAAGTTTAGAAAGTGTATCTCACTCCAGAAATTAGCATGATCAAATGAGAGCCTCTGTCATAGAAAAGGTTACAAGATAGTTTCCATTCCTCTCTCCTGTTTTTGTACAACATTTTTTAAACATTTTCCTTTGGTGCTAACATTTTCTAAGGTTGGTCTCTGTCTGAAGATGTAACTGACAACATTCTGAGTAAAATGGTTTCAATCATATGAGTTACTGGACAGTAAAAATAAATTTGCACTTTTCTCATGGTTAAAAATTCTAACCACTTTTTTAACCAGTAAAAGCAACGGTGCCATTACTTACTTCATGTGGTGATGAGGTGTTAAAATGAACTCTATGAGTGATGGGGAAGAGACTCTAAGTGGGGTTCTGCTGAAATTTTAGCAGCACCGAATGATCTCCTTTGTAACATAATTGCAACATTCTTTTTGTGTGGCCTGGCCAGGGGTGCTATTGAGACAACTGCATATGGCCATATGCAGACTAGAAAAACAGGGGTATTTTTAAAATGTGTGTGTGGGGGGGGGGGGGGGAGCAGCATAGTGTAGACAGGGCAGTTGTAGTTTTAACATGTTTTAACTGGTCGAGGTTTAAACCTTAGTGGGGAACCTCAGGAGGCAAACTCAGGGGAGGGGGCTTCCTAGACTGTGCCTCCAACACCTACATATGTTAAAATAACACCAGTTGCCTAGTGAAGACAAGACCTTACAGTGTGGTTTTATGGTCTTACTGAAACACACAGCAAAACAGAACAACCAACCAACCAACAAAACCCCCACTTCTCCTTTAACATTAGGGGCTGAAAACCATAGAAAGCGCTTTCCAAAATGTCTAGTGCGTCCTGCACATTCTTATTCTTTTGTGACCCAGAGGCCCATTGGTACCAAAGGGTTCACTATTCTTTACTATCAACTGCTGTCTCAGACCTGAGAAACTCAATACACCTAATACCCACTCTCATGGTATCCATACAGGAAGGCTGGCATGTGAGGTCTCTGCTGACAGCTTATAACTTCCCAGTTCTCACAATCATTGTGAGGTGTGCATGCATGGGTAATGTTTAAGGAATTACATAACTATACTGAAAACTATACCTTATGGTCTTGGAGTACAAGTTAGTCACCAGGGAATCCTGTGTCATGGTGATGGGCCATTCAAGTGGAAGGGAGTTGTCACCTCTCTCTGGTCAGCCGGTGATATAATGCAACGTTCAGTTGTCTACCCTTGCCCCAACCCACAACTGTCAATGGCAAACCATCAAAGACAACAGCCAACAATTGAAAGAACTTGGCGGTAAAAAGGAATGTTATAAAAGCCTGTGAATAGAGACAACAGACTGATTCAGCATATCGCAGGATGGAGGAAGAAACCGTGTCCATTCACAGAGGAGACATCTTGTTGAGTAGGGGTGTTTCATGAATGTTTGGATCCTGGTTCCTGGGCTCTGCAACAGACTGAACTTTGAGGGCGGGGGACCTACTTTATTAGGCAGGAAAGATAACTATTAATAAATGGAGGCCCTAATTCACGTTTTATGATTTTGGTTTATATTGTAACCATTTGTTTCCATCTCTCTCTCATTTCTAGTGGAACCTCTATTCTTTCTTAAATAAACTTTCTTTTATTTTATTATAAGTGCTCACAAGTGCTGTGTGTTATACAGGTACAGTGATTTACGGTAAAACTGGTAAACTGGGGTACACTGCTTTTTTGGGAGCAGAGGATCTGAGATTTCTGGGAGTAGCCAGTGTCAGGGGCTGGATCTCACCGGGGAATGCTTTACAGTAGGGTTACCATACGTCCGGATTATCCCAGACATGTCTGGCTTTTTGGTCCTCAAATCCCCGTCCGGGGGGAATTGCCAAAAAGCCAGACATGTCTGGGAAAATAGGGAGGGGTCTTGGGGCTTGGGTCCGGGCTGGAGCCGTCGGGGCCGGCGCTGCTCGACCAGGGCTGGGGCCAGGGCCCGAGCCGCTCGGCCGGGGCCGGGGCCCAAGCCACTCAGCCGGGGCCGGGGCCCGAGCCGCTCGGCCAGGGCCCGAGCTGAGCGGCTCGGGCTGAGCCGAGCTGGGCCAGAGCCGCTGGGACCGGGGCTGGGGGTGCTCGGCCAGGGCCGGGACCGGGGCTGGTGCCCCGGGGCCCGAGCCGAGCTGGAGTCGCTAGGGTCGGGGGTGCTCGGCTGGGGCTGGGGGTGCTCGGCCGGGGCCGGCGCACTCGGCTGGAACTAGGGCCGGCGCCCCAGGGCCCGAGTCGAGCCGGGCCGGAGACGCCGGGGCCAGAGCCTCTTGGCCGGGGCCAGCCAGCCGCCAGAGGGAGTCGCTCGGCCCGGGGGGCCGGACCGGGCGGTGCCTCCTAGCACCCACCACCGCCCCAACCCCAGCTTACCTGCTGCCTCCCTGTTTCAGGCTTCCTGCAAACATTTGATTCGCGGGAAGCAGGGGAGGGGGAGGAGCAGGGGGACGGAGTGTTCAGGGGAGGGGGCGGAGTTGGGGCGGGGACTTTGGGGAAGGGCTGGAGTTGGGGTGGGGCTGGGGGTGGAGTTGGGGCAGGGCCGGGCCCCGTGGAGTGTCCTCCTTTTTTTTAATTAAAATATGGTAACCCTACTTTACAGGGACTCAGGCACTGGAGTGTACCTCTTGTTAACCTGCAAGACAATGACGGGCTGGCATATCCCAGAAAGAAGAGTGAGCTTGAGAGGCTGATGTGCTGGCGGTGTTAAGGAGCTAGCGCAGACATGACTCCCTCATGCTGGAGGTGGGGTGAGTGTGTGTGTGTGTAACAAGGTGACTTACAATCCCAGGTACCCCAAGAACTGTCACACCGTCATTAAAATGAAAATGTTTCTGTCCTTTACATGGGGAGGGCTGCATTGGAAACAGATATGCTGCTGCCCTGCTAACCCAGCCTTGCAGTGGGAGGTTTGCAGCCACACCATAGTGGCAGTAATATGGAGAATTCACTCCCTCCCCCCTTCAATGCAGTGTGAATTCCAAAGCCAAACTGGGACCATTCCAATGCTAACATTATGAAGGCCCTAGTTCAGCAAGGTGCGTACACACATGCCTAACAAAGCCCACAAGTAGTCTAATTGAAGCAAACAGGCATGAGTCTGATTTAAGGTTGTGAAGGAGCCTTAAATTAGGCAAATTTTTTAATCCATTTTAAGACCCCTTTACATTGCCAGAGCAGTGTAATGAGACTCCGACCCAATAGAACAAACTCACAAGTTTTAAATTGGGCATGTGCGTAAGAACCTTACTGAACTGAAACCTAAACATGGGCAATTTTTTGTTTTATCTTTTTCTTTTAAGATGAAAAACCTACCAAATTAAATACAAAAAACTGTTAATGCAATGCTACAACTGCCGAGTTAAAATCCCCCAGAGTCAGGAAAAGGAAAGGTTAAAGTTCTAACAGAATGCATAAGTTCATTCCATTGCATATATGTAGTCAGTTCTATCCCTGTTTTGCTGGATATATGTAGCTTACCTTATAAAGTGTATAATACCCAGAACCATAAAACATACAGACATATCCTAAGCTGCGGTAAATCGGCATAGTTTCCTTGCTTTCAACAAAGTAAGGCTGAATTACACAGCTGAGGATCTGGCCCCAAGTTGTGCAATGCAGCCAAGTTAACCGAACTGTTGCAGCCTCCGTTTATGCAATTCCTGACTTTAACTATGCACCACAGTATTGCATTAATGCACCTTTTGCCTCTATATCAACATCACTTGACTGTTTAATCAGTCCTTTTGCTGAGGAATCATGGTCTCTGAATGTTAAATACATATGCATATTCAACAGAAGATGACTCTTCAGAGCCTTAAATAAAAAGAGCCGAGAAACCCAAGCAGCAGAGGTGCAGTGAACAGGAGATGCAAATCACAGCCCACCCGCTCTTTCTTTGTCCATTTGGAAATGAGTTTTTCCACTTGCATTAGAAATACGTCACCAAGTGCAGAGTCCGTGGCTTTATTCCACATTACCTAAAGCCTGAACTGGAAAAAGCCATTTTGCCCTCATTCTCCATTCTCAGACAGGTCCTGTCATTACTCACCAAGGAGCTGCACGAAAAGGAGGAGGAAAAACAGACCCTTCATTTCGCAGTCCGCTGCTAGCACATTCCTTCCCAGCCCTCTAATGAACTTTGGACTAGCCAGTGTCACATGATGCTTCATACACTTGAGAATCTGTAGGGGAGCAGAAGCATTGGGAGAAGACTGGAGAACTATGATGCTTTGGGATACAACTCATTTACATGGAGACTTGTCCAGTCTCAGGGACCAGGTTATTTTTAACATCTCATCAAAGCTCACCGATTTTTTCACAGTGTTGCTTTAACCTGCATGGAGCGTGATGCAATAGTGAGAGCAGGGGATGGGGAGTCAGGGCTCCAGAGTTCCAGTCTCAGCTCTGCGCTGCCTCGTTGTAGGCTCTTTGGCAAGTGGTCTCTCTATGCCTCAGTTTCCCCACCTGTACTTGCCCACCTTAGTGTGGTTGACGATTCTTAGGCTGACTGTCTGTAAAGAGCTTTGCAGAGGTAAAGCACAGTACAAGTGCTAAGTGTTATTATTGTATGTCATTCTCCATTCCAAAATGTCTCTTATCTTATAATTCCTAATAGTAGTGTCAATGTGTTTTCAATTAGCGTCCTTGGAAGAAAGCAGCTCACAGACATGGCTTGTAATTGGACTTTGGACATCAACTGATTTTCTCATTATCTGAACAGTTATGGCTTCTTTTCTATCCCAGCACAGTCTTGGACAGGCAGTCAGGGGTCAAAGGGAGTAACAGGCTGTAATATGAGCAAATGCAGGAGGAGGAACGTATTTCCTCACAACAATTTGTCTCTCTCTGAATGCCCTAGAAGCACACACAATCCCAAAGAGGCAGAGGGAGAATTCCGGACACACTGTCTGCTTCACCTATTCTCCACTTACACTCCCAGTGTTACCACTCACCAGCTACTTCCCACAGACCCCCACTCACACTGGCTCTGCCTCTGGCTTGAAGAGACTCTGCTGCTTAGGGTCAGTGGGTTTGCATCAAGAGAGGGGTTTGCATCAAGTGTGTGTGTATGGTTGGTTGGGCATCTCAGGATGGCTACACCTAGGTGTTTGTGTTAAAGTGTGCGCAGAGGCATTCTGTGTCTGTCAGAGGGTCTTGGTTGCTGTGTCTCTCTGCACTGAACTGTTGACATGCATGAGGGTATGTGATACTATGGTAGGGTTACCATATTTTAATTTAAAAAAAGGAGGACACTCCACGGGGCCCCAGCCCCGCCCCAACTCCGCCCCTTCCCTGCCCCCAGCCCTCTCTGCTGGGAGCAGCCTGGCCAGAGGGCATCCTCACTTCCCCTGGCCCTCTCACTGTTCCTCGGGGTCTAGCTCTCCAGCAAGTAGAAGTCAGGAGGTAAGCCCCGCCGCCACTCCCCCTGCCTTCAGCCCTCTCTGGTCCTCGGCTTTAGCTGTTGGCTTAGAGCCAGTCGGCAACTCCTCTGCTGCTCCTCTTGCCTTCAAGCCCTCTCCAGCTCTGGCTCGGGGATGCCAGCCAGCAAACCTCTCCCACCTTCAGCCCTCTCCCAGGAACCACCTTCTGTGTGCAGCAGCTCTCATCTCCTGATGGATTCAGTCTGCTCTGACTCCTGATTGAGATTCGATAGCCCTCAGGTGCCGCCCCAGCCTCTTAATTGGCCGAGCTGGGAGCACCTAGACTGGAACAGAAATGTGTTAACAGAGTTCTCTTCATTCTAACAGAGAAAGGTATAACGTGATCCAATGGCTGGAAGAAGTTGAAGCTAGACAAATTCAGACCAGAAACAAGGTGCAAATTTTTAACAGTGAGAGTGACTAACCACTGGAATGATTTACCACTGGAAAATTTTAAATCAAGAATGTATATTTTTCTAAAAAATCTCCTCTAGTTCAAACAGGAATTAAGTCAAGGAAGTTCTGTGGCCTGTATTATACAGGAGGTCAGATGAGATGATCACAGTGGGCTCTTCTGACGTTGAAATCTATGGATCTAAGGAAGGCAAGCAGCCAGTTGCATCCAATTGTTTCCTGTCCCGGAGCGGGAAAAAGGGCTGGCCCAGGAACTTCAGAGCTTACATGGCCACATGGTACTCCAGGCCTGACCATGCTACAGGGTGACCCCAGGCAGTAGGCTTTCTGAGAAGGGATCATTACAGGCCGGTAAGCCTAATTTCAATACCACACAAATTGGTTGAAAAAGCACAGAATTATAAGACACATAGATGAACACTATTTGTTGGGGAAGAGTTAACACAGTTTTTGTAAAGGGAAATCATGCCTCACCAATCTACTAGAATTCTTTGAGGGGGTCAACAAGCATGTGAACTAAGGTGATCCTGTGGATATAGTGTACTTAGATTTTCAGAAAGCCTTTGACAGGATCCCTCACCAAAGGCTCTTAAGCAAAATAAGCTGTCATGAGCTAAGAGGGAAGCTCCTCTCATGAATCAGTAACTGGTTAAAAGATAGGAAACAAAGGGTAGGAATAAATGGTCAGTTTTCAGAATGGAGAGAGGTAAATAGTGGTGTCCCCCAGGGGGTTGTACTGGACCAGTACTGTTCAACTTATTCATAAATGATCTGGAAAACGGGATAAACAGTGAGGTGGCAAAATTTGCAGATGATACAAAACTACTCAAGATAGTTAAGTCCAAAGCAGACGGTGAAGAATTACAAAGGGATCTCATAAAACTGGGTGACCTGGCAACAAAATGGCAGATGAAATTCAGTGTCGATAAATGCAAAGTAATGCATGTTGGAAAACATAATCCCAACTATACATATAAAATGATGGGATCTAAATTAGCTGTCACCACTCAAGAAAGAGATCTTGGAGTCATGTGGATAGTTCTCTGAAAACATCCACTCAATGTGCAGTGGCAGTCAAAATGGCTAACAGAATGTTGGGAATCATTAGGAAAGGGATAGATAATAAAACAGAAAATATATTGCCTCTATATAAATCCATGGTATGACCACATCTTAAATACTGTGTGCAGAGCTGGTCACCCCATCTCAAAAAAGATATATTGGAACTGGAAAAGGTACAGACAAGGGCAACAAAAATGATTAGGGGTATGAAACAGTTTTTGTATGAGGAGAGATTAATAAGACTGGGACTTTTCAGCTTGGAAAAGAGACAACTAAGGGTGGATTGATAGAGGTCTATAAAATCATGACTGGTGTGGAGAAAGTAAATAAGGAAGTGTTATTTACTCCTTTTCATAACACCAAGAACTAGGGATCACCCAATAAAATTAATAGGCAGCAGGTTTAAAACAAACAAAAGGAAGTATTTATTCACACAACGCACAGTCAACCCATGGAGCTCTTTGCCAGAGGATGTTATGAAGGCCAAGACTATAACAGGGTTCAAAAAAGAACTAGGTAAGTTCATGGAGGACAGGTCCATCAGTGGCTATTAGCCAGGATGGGCAAGGATGCAAAACCATGCACTGAAGTATCCCTAGCCTCTGTTTGCCAGAAGCTGAGAATGGGTGACAGGGGATGGATCACTTGACTATTACCTGTTCTGTTCATTCCTTCTGAAGCACCTGGCATTGGCCACTGTCAGAAGACAGGATACTGGGCTAGCTGGAGCATTGGTCTGACCCAGTATGGCTGCTCTTATGTTCTCCGGGCCCTGTAGCCAACATTTTCAAACAGGTGCCCAAGTTAGGCATCTAAATCAATGTTTTGGCATCTGTGCCGCTGGTGTGATATGTGCCACCAGCAGTTGCTGTTGATTTCACAGGGAGTTGCCTGCTGAGCACCATGGAAATTCAGGCCACTTTCATCCGGTGCGACCGGTAAGTCAAGTGGGGTGTTACATGTGCCCCTGGTGCTCACCGTCTCAGGGAGTCTCTGCAGCAGAGAAGACTAGGCTGGAGGTCTCAAATGCAACAACCAGCCCATTTTTTACTAGTCCACCCTGCAGCTCAGGGTGGCCTCTTCACTCCAGGTTCAGAGACAATGACAGTTCTGGGCACTCAACATGAGCAGGTGGAGTTTTATTAGCCCTACATGATCAACACAGAAGGCAATGTGTGTGTGATGCATGGCCTGTGTACACTGGTGCCATTCCAGGCAGCCTAGTAGGTGCTCTGAGAAGGGAGATGGGGTATTTCTCCTACCTTCTCAGCCTACTGGAAATCTCTCCCATCAGAAGTAAGACTGACCATCTCTCTGCCTGATTGGGGGAGCAAGGTCTGATCAAGACAGTAGGGATTCGGACTCAGGAGGCCTGGGTTTGGTTCTCAGCTCAGCCACAAACTTCTGGTGTGACTTTGGGCAAAGCACTTAACCTATCCAGTGTCTCAGTTCCCCATCTGCGAAATGGGACGATACTTCCCTACTTGCCAGGCATCTCATGGGGATACAATCTATTGCTGGCTTTGAGGTGCTCAAACACTATGTGGCTGGGAGTCATGGAAGCACCTAGATACGTAGATCAGAGATGTGCTCTGTGGGTGAAGTCTGATCTCAATAATCAGCACATTGTGCAAACATTTCTGCACAGGTTTTTAATGAAGTTAGTGCTGGTGAAAAGCAGGGAACGGACAGGCATAGAGTCCTGCCTTTATCCACAGAATAAGCACAGCACAGGTAGCAGCAGCACAATCTTCCCCACACAGCTCTGTGCCAACATGCCTCGGCCCTGAGATGGAGAGACCATCCCCTCTCCAGATGACCCAGCGGCTTTCAACTGCGACTGCTTCCAGCAGTGGCTGTGTGTTGTGGGCACTTGTCTGCTACCAGCTGGACTGAGAGAGTCTGGCCATTTCCCACAGAGACAGAGCAGTGCTGGAGAAAGTGGTGGCATCTGGGGGGCAGGGACAGGTCTAGCTAATTCTGCAGAAAGTGTTTTAGGGGCTGAAGCAGTTTTAAAGTAAAACCACACACACAAAAATAACCATGTTGCTCAAAGCCCTCGTGAAAACACACTAGAAAGGGACTTTCTCAAAGGGCCTGGTCCTCAGTTGGGATTTATCTGGGAGCTCCACTGCAGTCACTCTTCAGAGACCTTTTCCCTGTCCCCAGAGAGCTGAGCTAATCTATTATACCAACCTCTTATCTAAGCATGGTATGTAGACTAACACCTCCTACCCCCACCACTCCCTACTCTTCTTCCCCCAGAGACCATCCAGGGAAAGGGAAAGGAAGATGACGATTTCCACATGGCTCCACCTCTCCTGAGTCAGGGAGAAGGAAGAGGAAACGTGGCCTGCAAACTTGTCTAGCGAAAAACCTTGCAAGACAATAGCCGTCTGGCTGGATGCTGGCCAAACCCATATCAGTGTTTTCCAGGAATGGCTCCCTCTCTCATTACCAATCACAAATCTGGCCCTGTGGGCTCTTTAGATTTATGCTGGCCTGCAGTAAAATCCCCTGTATTTTCATAGGCCCTCAGAAGTGGGCACGATGGAAGGAAGGGAATGTTCAACCATAAAAGCTTCAGGAAAGGAGGATTGCTTAGGACAAAGGCAAGAAAACCGTGGTTGCACAGGGGTACAAGCTTGGTCTTGGTTTTGGCACCATAATTTGCGTTTTTCTAACCGTTCTGTCCAGTGCCTCATCAGAAACCAAACAAATCCCTCTGAAAACAAACTGGCAGGCTGCACGTGCGCCTGGGGGCAGGAGGGCAGAGCGGTGCGCACACAAAGCACACATAAGCCGGGAGGATCAGCGTCCTGCCCAGCGCCCTTCACTGGGCTGGAATGCACACAGCCGTCTGTTCCAAGGCAGCGAAAAACACAGCAGAGCTGCTTCCTCCCGGCTGGCTCAGACTCAGCCTGTTCCCTGTTAATGTGAACCAGAAGAGGAGTATGGACTCAGGCCATGTGCTGCCCACAGGCTCTATACTTTAATGGCTGCTGCCCCACTCCCCTATGCCTACTACTCAGAACAATAGCTACAGACACCAATTGAGATTGTTTTTGTAATCCAGTTAATGAGCAGCTGTTGGTTTGGTCACCCTTCATCAGCCATGAGGGTCCAGAGACATGCCCCGCGGGAGTCAGGAGTTCTTCCACTGATTTCGGCAGGGCCAGGGTTTCACTCCCAAACAAGGAGCGATCTAGGACATCAAACACATACTGTAATATCCCACCACTTTGCCAAAGTTCTCGTCAGGGTGCTGCAATCAATCCCTTCATGCAGGGTCATTCCAGGGTCCTAGCTCCTGATTCTAAAGCCTGGGGCCTAATGAGTTTAGAGACTACCTCTCCCCCTGCAAGCCACTGCCCGCCCTGGGGGTCTTGCGGTGGATGGTCCCCTTCCTTTGGGCCCAGGGTCTGGGCCTGGGGCGGAATCAGGGGATGGGCGTTCTGGGCAGAGGGCCCTCAGCTGTGCAATTCCTCATTACCACAGATGAGGATGAGGGCACAATGAAAGGCACTCCTCACCCGTGCAAGTCTTCCCCCAATAAAGGGGGCTGTGGAACAGATGGGGAGGCAGCCTGTTAGTGGGCAGGCTACCGGACTGGGAGTAAGGAGAGCTGGGTTCAATTCCCGCTTCTGACCTTGGGCAAATCTTTCCCCTTATGTAAAAATGGAGGTAATGAAACTTCCCCACCTCTGTGCAGGCTGAAGGGCAGAGAGCACTTTGAGCATAGTTATTGTTTCTCTTGGAACACAACCACTCACGGGGATCTCACCTAGGGAAGGAGCACGTGCTCGGACTCCTAGAGATTCATGTCCTTCCTTTGACAGACACGAAGCTGCTCTCACTTCTGTACGTAGCACTCGACGGTACTGAGAAATAGATGGATGAATGAGAAATGTGAGTTAGACAGACAGACACATGGGTCAGGCTACAACATGGCAGAGAAAAAGAGATTAACTAAAAATCAATGCACAGAAATGAAAGCAAGCAGCCCCATGCCAAGTACTAGCATGGTGCCCTTCCCGTCTTCAACATACGATGTGAATTTTGACTAACTAATCTTCGCAATATCCCCATTTTACAGACTATAAATCACACAGAGAATCACTTGACATGCCAAAGGTCACGTTACAAATCAGTGGCAGAACCAAAAATACCATTGGCACTAGCTATCAGACACGGCTGCCTGTTAGAAAGTCCAGCAAGCGAATCCAATGACTGACTGTGCTTTTCTGTCCATACGTGTGGCTATTAGTAATCGCTTCTTGGCTCTCTATGAGCTGAGGGGTGAAAACATTTCTCTCTACTTAAAACAACCACACACCCAGAAATTAACTGCTGAACTGGTATTGGTCAGCAGAGGGCGTAGCATGTATTTAAATGCCACAAAACCAAAGAGGAGTCCGGTGGCACCTTAAAGACTAACAGATTTATTTGGGCATAAGCTTTTTTGGGGGGAAAGAGGGGAAGGTTTACACAAGCCTGCAATAGAGAGATGGTGACCCCAGAGGTCAGTGGGGAAAGGAACTGTTTTCATGTGTTTTTTTTCTGAAGTTGCTACAGGACCTGGGGCACACCCTGATTGAATTGGCCCTGTCAACACTTGTTCTCCACTTGTTAGGTAACTCCCTTCTCTTCCTGTGTCAGTATATTTATGACTGTATCTGTAATTTTCACTCCATGCATCTGAAGAAGTGGGTTTTTTTACCCATAAAAGCTTATGCCCAAATAAATCTGTTTGTCTTTAAGGTGCCACCGGACTCCTCGTTGTTTTTGTGGATACAGACTAACACGGCTACCCCCGATACTTAAATGCCGCACTTATTGGAGAGAGATTTGTTAGCTTGATGCTACCAGAAGGAGGTGCTTCGCTGTCTCTGGCTAGTGCTACACTATACCTGCAGGGGATACAGCCATCTCTGAAGAGGAAATGTTCAATACTGAAACATACCAAGGATGATCAATTGCCCTGATAGATGGTAATAAAGCGACTGACTCAAAGCATTTGCAGTAGGATGACTTGAGCTGGAAATCATCTCAAAACTACCACAAACGTTTCCCCACTTCCCTTCCCTGAGACCCTGCAGGATCAAACCTGTCCTTCTAGCAAAAAAGAAGGGCCTGGAGCTCCCTTCAGAGCTCATCACAAGGATCACTGCTTAGCAGCACAAAAGGTCTCCCCTCCTCTATAGCATGCCCTCAGCTCTGAAGCTGATTCCACAGTCCTCCTGGCACCACCAGACTGGGAATAAAACCAGGTCTCGTGGACAGCAGTACAGAGCACTCCGACTAGAGCTGGGTCAGTTACGAAAACAAGGCTGTGACTATCGGTTAGCACTTCCAATTCATTTCAGGCATGCTCATGCCGGTTTGCGGTCCCTCTCTGGGAACATTCAAGCAAACGCATTTCCCTACTAAGGATATTGGCGGAGAGTGGTTAAGGTCACAGAAAAAATCGTATACCGTGAGAGGATGAAAGGACTGGGGCAGCTTACCCAAGAGCAGAGGTGATTGAGAGGGGTCACAGTAAAGGCATACACAAGATTGACAGGCACAGGGAAGGTAGAATTAGTCAGCTTTTTCTCAGAAATACAAAATACCCAGAGACATTCAAAGGTAGCAAGTTCAAAACTATTCTCTTCTCCTCCTCCTCCTCCCCCTCTCACCCCCGGCACAATTAGCCCATGGAACTCATTCCCCAAGATCTATCTGATCGAGCTTTGGGGAAGGTATCTAATATATGCCTCCCGCAGGGTTTCTTGCACCTTCCTCTGAAACCGCTGATACTGGCCACTATCACAGTGATAGGGTCCTGGACTAGATAGACCCCGGGTTTGGTCCAGTATGGAAATTCCTATGTTTAAGTGAATGTTGAAGATACGGGAGTAATAACAAATGTTATATTGGCATGTTCAAGCCTTGATGCTGGAAGCTTTCGTGGTCTCATCCAATCAGGGACAATACTATGGAACTCCTCTGGCCAATCATAACTAAGCAACACAGCATGAATTTCAAGTATTTGCCATCATTCCATGACGTAAAACATTCTAAGAGATTCGTCTAATAATGAGTCCATTTGAAGGACTTGCCCTTCTGCTCACAGAGGCTAAGCTCATTGAGTAAACTATTCCCTGGGAATTATTTGCTCAGCTCAAAGGCTGCTGCTATTAAGTCCCCGGCTTGCCCCAAAGTTGTGTTTTAAAAGCTCTATATTCTTCTTGGAAGCAAACATCAGTCTGACCTGCCCCTTCAGGGATTAAAGATTCTGCTTTTCCCAGGCTAGCGTTGATAGCTGACGGGTGTTGCTGGGGAGTTCCAGCCCCGTTCTCTCAAACTTAACCAAAACTGAAAAAGAGTAGGGGCTTGTGTTCACATTTGGTACTACAGCTGCACCGATTTCTCCCATCGGCAACTCGGCATAGTTAGTCCGTCTCTCTGAGAGAGGGTAGCTAGGTCAGCAGGAGATGCTCTCCCATCGACACAGCACTGTTTACATGGGGGGTAGGTTGGTATAACTATGTTGCTGAGTGAGGTAGATTTTCACACCCCTGAGCAATGTAGTTATCCCAATATAGGTCTGTAGTATAGACCTGTTCAGCCCCTCGCAGGTTGAAGCCTCAGGATAATTAAAGCCCCAAGAAGGACTTCTATATTTTCTCAAAAGTCCCAGGTCAGCTTATTCTGTAAACAACCTTTTCCAATGGTAAAGAGCTAATTTATGTTACATGTGATCAGCAACCAACCTAATGGAGAGATAAGGAGGGGAGGTTTCCCTTTCTCTGGTGGAGTTCCCCTTCTAGCTCTTGTTAAAGCTACTCCTGTGTGGCAGTGCTTAAAGTGACCTGAAAACAAGTGTGTGTGTGTGTGTGTGTGTGTGTGTGTGTGTGTGTGTGTGTGTGAGAAAGCGAGAAGGGGGGGTGTCTCATTACCTCTGTGTCTGCCCATCCCCCTATTCAGCAACCACTTTTACCCCCCAATTAATCCCCATATCTGGCCCCCCGCCCACACACCTCAGCCTCACCACCAGAGGCTTGTCACCCTATGTCAGGCCGGGGTGGGGGCTACACTGGGATCCCCTTTCCCAGGCTGGGTGTTGCAGGGAGGGAGGGGAAAGGAGCCGCCCCATTCCTCACAGGAGAGGGGAGGGAGCAGAGATGCCTTGAGCTGCTGGGCACTTTCTACTCCCTCTTTGGAGAATGGTGTCAGCTCCCAGGAAAAGAGCTCTGCCTGCTTTCTGCAGCAGCTCTGATTGGCTGCTCTATGCCAGGAGGCAGGCAAGGGGGGAAAGCAGCCAATCAGAGGGTTTTTTCCCCCCAGGCAGTACTAAAAATTTGCTCCCTCAATGACTTGGCTCACTTCTTAGAAATTGTATTACAGAATGTGCCTATGGCAACTACAGCAGTCACATAGGTGGGGGAGTAACACTAGAAAGGGATTTGTGGGTTTTCAACTTCCTTTAATGACATTTAGCAGCTGGAAACAAGAAAGAGCCAGCAACATGTGAGTAGCAAAAGCTCCACGGACTACAGTTTGAGAACCATTACAATGGAGGTTGGACAAGACATTTCTTCAGCTCCTAGGATGACTCACCTGTAAGAAAGGCACTGGGAGCCACAGCGGAGACACTTTGGGAGAGACATAGGGACTCAGCAATTTGATTGTCAGGCATGCCCCTGGCCCAATACGTATTTCCAGGAGTGCAACACTTCCATTGACTTCAGCGGGATCATGAAAGCCATGTGGACGGGGTGATCACTTAAAAGTAGATTCTTTTGGAACAAGTTAGAACATTAACAGTTGACCAGATAACAGTACAACACTCCCTCCCTTCACTACTAAAGGGCTCTTTAAGCTAGCGGGAAATAGCATAACAAGACCCAATGGGTGTAAGATGAAGTCAGACCAATTCAAATTAGAAATAAGGCACACATTTTTAACAGTGGGAGTGATTAATCACTGGAACAAACTACCAAGGGTAGTGGTGGATTCGGCGTCTCTTAATGTCTCCAAACCAAGCCTGGGTGCCTTTCTGGAAGATACGCATTAGCCAAACACAAATTACTGGGCTCAATGCAGGGGTAAATTTCAGGGCCTGTGTTATATAGGAGATGAGATGAGATGCTCTAATGGTTCCTTCGGGCCTCACACTCCTTGAATCTATGAATATTCAGAGAAAAGTCTCAGAATGGGAGAACCCCACTTTTCCCTTCTCCTGACTCCTCATCACACATCACATCAACTTAGATTCTTTTGGCCAATATTTTCAAAACTGGGCGACTAAAGTTAGAGCCGAAATCCAAATTTAGGTGCCTAAAAAAGTGGCCTGATTTTCAAGTGCTGAGCCCTGACATCCATGGAAACTGTTGAGTGCTCAGCCCAATTAAAAATCGTCCCACTTATTAAGGCACCCATATTTGGATTGGACACCTTTCTGTTAACGTATGACTGACAGCTCCTCACCAGCTTGTAACTTACACCCTTCCCTTAAGCTTCACCTCTGAATTTTGCCCACTGAGCAAAGGAGCACGAGATGGTTTAACTCACATTCCAGCACAGAGCAAACAAGAAAAGCAACTAAGGCCTTGTCTGCACTTAAAAGGGTTTGCTGGTATAGCTATACCAGTAACACTACGCTGGCAAACCCTCCTTGTGAAGACGAGGTTAAATCAGCAAAAAAAAAAGTCCTTTGGCCAGTGTGGCTTATGCCAGTTAGTTAGATCCCCTGTTGTCAGGTGGGCAGCACAGACTGTGCCTCTGAGTGAAATATGTTATAACCACCAAAAGCACTTTTTGCCGGTATAAACACTAGAGCTTTTGCTGGCAGCTATCTTGGCGGAAAAGTCAGAGCCCTAACTGACATAGCTCTGCTGGCAAAACATACATGTCAACCAGTCCTAACATGAGGTATAGGACTATGTAAGTTGAAGCAGGCCACCTCTACTGAAATTTACACCTCCTTCAGAATCATAGGGTATATGTTATTCCCTTAGACTCTCTCACCCTTTGGTAACTGGGTATAAATATGACCTAGGGGAGTCTAACTGTCATATCACCTCCAAATGTAGCTCTTTGTCTGCCCCCACCAAAAAAGTCTATGTTGATCTATAACGTCACATATGGTTTGGGCCAGAGATCCCCAGACTATAGAGATTAGCTGAGGCACCAGAGCTAACAGCCCCAAGACTCTGGTGGCCACCTTGAAGGGGGAAAAAAACCCAACTGCCCAGTTACACTCAGTCTCCCTTCAGTCTTCAGGACTGTGACTGAACACACTGCCGTCACAACAATTCCCAAGAGCACCAAACAAGCATTTATGCTTCCACCTCATTCTTGCGGGATGGCTTGCAACTGTTTTACAGACATCTCACAGCAGGCGTTAGAAACTGCTAGCGCTGCAGATGGAGTTGGAGTAGTAGAAGCTGGCTAGTGTTATGTTCCCTCTTCAGATACAATAGCTCGTATGAGCTTTGATGTTTCGCATCTCTCCAGTAGAAAGGCTCGTCTTTGGGGGCACTAGCATGGCTGCTTTTACAGGGTGGATAGTCTTCTTGATTAAGGGGCTTTGTAAACCCGCTAAACTGCTCTGATGTCTTTTTCATGCACAATTATTTAAAAGGTAACTGGCAAGATATCATTCAAAATAGCAAATTGTACAGAACAAGTCTCCAAACCATTCCTGCTCTTGCAATCAAAGCAAGCTTTTCAAAGACCAGAAGTTAGGAAAAGGGAAAAGCTGGGCTCCCTCCGTGTCCTCGTAGGCTGTCTTAGCTTAGTCAGTCAACCAGACGAAGTTTCACATATGTGCAAGAATGGACTGGACACGGCTGTGTTCAATGACAGCCATCAGAGCACCACCCAGTGGGGCAGAAATGAAATGCACAATTGACTCAAGTTGAAAACATTTTTTGAAAAACCATCGGCGTATAGCTTCTCGCTCTCTTTTGACCATCAGCGATTACCCTTGCTTACCTTATAACTGTGCTGAGACTTCATCATAGGTAAAGGGGAACTGTGTTGTGGTGATGAGAGCCTGAATTTTTCAAAAACACTTTAGTGACCTGGGAGAATAAAGGTACATTTACACCGGGGTTAATCTGAAGCTTTTTGATGCATGTCGGGTATCTCGCATGATGCACCTCACAATCAATAGTGTGCACACAGCACATCTGTTCCATTTTCAATTTGCATTGTGTGAATCCATGACACCAGTTTGCTTCAAACTGATGGAGAAGCATTCTTGGGGGTACTCCATGGTCTTTTGCTTTGCTGTTGAGCAGCTGCATCCTGTAAATATTTTCACAGTGACTGTGAGAAGCCATGTTGGTTCAATTATTTTTTTTAAATCCTATGCTTCCACTGTCTCAACACCGTAATTCTTTCTGAGTAGGCTTATGCCATTTTCATATTGCTGTCAGCCAGCATGGACCCAACACTGCTCTGCACTGCTATTGTGACATGCACGAATACACCCATGCTGCTTGGGCTGTACGATCTGGGGGATTATAGTGGCTCACAAGCTAAATATGAGGCAACAGTGTAACACTGTTGCAAAAAAAGCAAACATCATTCTGGGATGTATTAGCAGGAGTGTTATAAACAAGACATGAGAAGTAATTTGTCCGCTGTACTCTGTGCTGATTAGGCCTCAACTGGAGTATTGTGTCCAGGTCTGGGCACCACATTTCAGGAAAGATGTGGACAAATTGGAGAAAGTCCAGAGAAAAGCAGCAAAAATTATTAAAGGTCTAGAAGACATGACCAATGAGGGAAGATTGAAAAAATTGGGTTTGTTTAGGCTGGAAAAGAGAAGACTGAAGGGGGGACACGATAACAATTTTCAAGTACATAAAAGGTTGTTACAAGGAGGCGAGGGAAAAATTCTTCTCCTTAACTTCTGAAGATAGGACAAGAAGCAATGGGCTTAAATTGCAGCAAGTGAGGTGTAGGCTGAACATTAGGAAAAACTTCCTGTCAGGGTGGTTAAGCACTGGAATAAATAGTCTAGGGAGGTTGTGGAATCTCCTTCATTGGAGATTTTTAAGAGCAGGTTAGACCTGTCAGGTATGGCCTACATAATACTTAGTCCTGCCTTGAGTGCAGGGGACAGGATTAGAAGACCTCTCAAGGTCCTTTCCAGTCCTACGATTCTACAGCAATCAAAGCTGGATGAATCTGGCACTGGACTTTGCCCATTGCACTACTGAGCAGATGATGTGGGAGCAGGCGAATATTCTACAGCAACAGCAGCTCCCCCCCAGCAGGAGGAGAACACTTGGAAGAGATGGCAGCAGGACAACGAGGCAGAAGATGATGCCGAGCTGTGGAACTAGAGCAGTGGTTCTCAACCAGGGGTCCGGGGCCCACTGGGGGGCCGTAGCAGGTTTCAGGGGGTCCACCAAGCAGGGCTGACATTAGACCTGCTGGGGCCCAGGGCAGAAAGTCGAAGCCCCAGCACCTGGGGCTGAAGCCCAGGGCTCCAAGTCCTGCCACCCAGGACTGAAGCCGAAGCCTGAGCAACTTAGCTTGGCAGGGCCCCCTGTGGCGTGGGGCCCCGGGCAGTTGCCCTGTTTGCTACCCACTAATGCTGGCCCTGGCTTTTATATGCAGAAAAACAGCTGTTGTGGCACAGGTAGGCTGTGGAGTTTTTATAGCGGGGGGGGGAAAGGGGGGGCTCAGAAAGAAAAAGGTTGAGAACCCCTGAACTAGAGGACCAGTTCCTGGATCAGCTAATTAGCATTCAGGGCCATTTCTGGGCCTGAGAAACCAGCGTGGATTGGTGGGAGAGGATTGTTCTGCAGACATGAGACGACTGCTGTAGCAAGAGAACTTCAGGATGGGGAGGGCTACCTTTTTTGAGATCTGTCAGAACTGACCCCAGAGTTTCAGGCAGAACCTACCAAGCTGCAGTGTCCCATATCTATGGAGAAATGGGTCGCCGTTGCCATCTGGAATCTGGCCACCCTGGCACATTGCTCTGTAGCCAACCAATTCAGCATGGGGAGATCAACTGTTAGGGCCATGCTCATTCAGATCAGCTATCCATTGACGAATTATTGTCTAACCAGGTCCTGAAGCTGTGGAATGCTCAGGAGATACTTGATGGCTTTGCACGCATTGGGTCCTCAAAGCG
Organism: Terrapene triunguis; assembly: GCF_002925995.2. NCBI lineage: Eukaryota > Metazoa > Chordata > Testudines > Emydidae > Terrapene > Terrapene triunguis. The sequence goes on along the minus strand of NW_020664540.1, from coordinate 809,919 downwards.
TATTGAGACAACTGATGGAACCCATGTGCCTATTATTTGCGCCCCCTCATCAGGGTGCAGAATTTATAAACAAAAAAGGGGTATTTCTTGCTGGTGCTGCTAGGACTGCAGCAGATTTACAGATATAAATATAGGGTGGTCTGGACATGTCTACCACTCTAGGATCTTTCAGAACTCAGTTTTATTTAAATTAATGGAGAAATGACTTTTTGCCCCAGGACCACTGTGGACATTAATGTCATGGAGGTTGGCCTGGTTATTCTGGTAGACCCATCTTATCCTCTGATGCCCTGGTTAATGAAGCCATATATAGGCCACTTGGACACATGGAAAGAACATTTTAACTAGTAGTAGTAGTAGTCAAGCTTGTGTTTAGTTGTTTGAAAGGCTGTTGGCGCTGCTTATGGAAGAGCTTGGAGGTAGCAGAAAAAAAATGTTTCTGCACATTGTGTTCTGCACAATGTTTATGAGAGGGGGGAGAAAGCCATAACGATGGGTGGGAGTTTTCTGTGGATCAAGCAGCCAGCAAGACATCCCATAGAAAATGCTAACACTTGGGGGAATATTGTCAGGGCTACCTATTGGTCCTATTTTAAGTCTCATGTCTGAACATGTGCAGCTGTTAGCTTGTGAGGGCATGTTGGGACAGACACATTGCAAGCACTGGGGTTTCGTGCCTGGATGGTGGAACGTTCCCTCTGTAATTCTGTAAAACCCTATGAATTATTGCAGATTTATGTAAAGGATTTCCTGAGTTAAATGCAATGCTGCCTCATAATGGATGGATTTAACATGGCTTTTATTATGAAAGAACAATAACAACAACCAAAACTGTAAATGAACCAATGGAAAAATACAAAACTATTGTTATTTGAAAGTACATTGAATTAAACAATCTACTCCTAACCGACAATAAACAAAGCTTTCATTAAAACAGTGCAAACACAACTGGAAGTGCAACAGTACTAACAAACAGTTATTTTTGGGGGAGGGGTGGCAGTAATAGGCAAGTATGCACCTTCCCTCTGCCTCCTCTTGTCCATATGGTCTCTAGGGTTGAGTGCCACAGCTCAAAATTGTCAGTGGTGCTGAAAGGCTCGGAACTGCTGGGCTCTCAGGAGCCAGTGTTCTTGGTGCCTGGAGGTTGGTTCTGAGAGGGGAATGGCTACTCTTAACACTACTGCAGGGGTATGGCAGGGAGGAGCTGCTGCTAGCCCAGTAGCCAGTATTGTCCAGGGGCAGAAGGACATGGCTGGGTTCTAAATGACGGGACTCCTGGCCTCGCAGTAGTATATTTTGGAGGAGAGCATTCTGGCTCAGGATAGCATCCATGAGTTGCCTCTGCATCACCTTGTCTTTTTCTATGCTCTCCATGGCCATGGCGATGCTGTCCTTGGCCACTGCCACAATCTCCTGGGAGAGCTGTATTTCTTTTTCCCTCTGGGTCATCTGGTTCTGCCTCCACCTCTCAGCCAGCCTGGCTTTCCTCTGGGACTGTGCCATGAGTTCTGCAAACCTCTTGTCCTGAGTCTTTCTTTTTTACCCCCTCAGGTTGGCCGGCCTCTCGGCCGTAGATAAAAGCCCTGTCCTTGTTGGTTTGGCCATTGCAGGTGGGAAGAAAAACAGTCACTTATTGTTCATATTCCAGACTGGCCATCATAGCATTATTTATAATGTATGTGGGACTTTACCTCCTTGAGACTCTTCCCAGCCTTGGTGGCACCTCAGAGATGGCAAGTGGTTTTGCGTGTGAGAAGCATGCTGGAGGCATTACGATGTTTGTCTGCTGACTACGCTGTTAGGAAGGTTGTGGGGGGAGGATTTGGAATTCCGCTCTAGGTTTGTTTTTGCAGGTTTGTAAAACTTTAGAGTCTACGAGTCCAATCAGTCCTACTTCTTGTTCAGCCAATTGCTAAGACAAATAAGTTTGTTTATATTTGCAGGAGATAATGCTGCCTGCTTCTTGCTTATGTCACCTGAAAGTGAGAACAGACGTTCGCATGGCACTATTGTAGCCGGCGTTGCAAGATATGTACGTGCCAGATGCACTTAAAATTCATATGTCCCTTCATGCTTCAACCACCATTCCAGAGACACACATCCATGCTGATGACGGGTTCTGCTCGATAACAATCCAAAGCAGTGCAGACTGACACATGTTCATTTTCATCATCTGCGGCAGATGCCACCAGCAGAAGGTTGATTCTCTTTTTTGGTGGTTCAGGTTCTATAGTTCCCGCATCAGAGTGTTGCTCTGACTTCTGAAAGCATGCTGCACACCTCATCCCTTTCAGATTTTGGATGGCACTTCAGATTCTCAAACCTTGGGTTGAGTGCTGTAGCTATCTTCAAAATCTCACATCGGTACCTTCTTTGCATTTTGTCAAATCTGCAGTGAAAATGTTCTTAAAATGAACATGTGCTGGCTCATCATCTGAGACTGCTATAACATGAAATATATGGCAGAATGCGGGTAAAACAGAGCAGGAGACATACAATTCTCCCGAGGAGTTCCGTCACAAATTTAATTGACACATTATTTCTTTTAACAAGCGTCATCGGCAGGAAGCATGTCCTCTGGAATATTTGAAAATGTAGAAAAACACTCAAAAATATTTAATACATTTCAATTGGTATTCTATTGTTTAACAGTGTGATTAAAACTGCGATAGATCACAATTAAATTTTTTTAATCGCAATTACTTTTTTTTGAGTTAATCATGTGAGTTAACTGCGATTAATTGACAGCCCTAATTTATACCACACTTAAACTATGAACACTAACCATACTTCTTTTCCTGTATCCCCGGTGCAATAAACTGTTGAATTTTGCACAAGTGAATACTTTCATTTTTCAGATCCGCTGGGCGGGGGAGCAGGTTGGGCAGCGTAGAGATTGCAGCTGAGCCTTATTGCTGGTTGCCATTTTGAGACAGCAAAAAAGGGATGGGTGGGTTTGCCAGTTAGGGAAGATGAGAGAATGGCAGAAGTGCTGGAACTAGGGGTTCTGCCGTACCCCCTGGGTTGAAGTAGTTTCCATTATGGGCAGGGTTTACAGTTTGGCTCACTGGCTCCCAGCAGCCCCACTGTACAAATTGTTCCAGAGAAGCGGAAAGGAAAACAAGCAGATAGGCAAGGGCCCTCTCTGCGGTGGTGCTGAAAGCAGGTGAGTGTTGTGGGCTTAGCACATCACAGAGGCCGCTTGGCTGGGCAGAGTCACTGCCATTTTGGAAACAGGTTTGGGAGGACTGAATGGACAGTGTTAGCTGAGGTGGGGACTGGAAACTCAGAAGGGCTCGTAGCTCACATCCACCTACAATGGCTGAGACCATAGTGCACCTGGCCTCAGCCATTGCAGGTGGATGTGAGCTACGAACCCTCCTGAAGCTAGGGCCACAGTACTGTACAGTAATCATCATAATAAATTGTAAGTCTAGGTACATACATACCAAAGCCTCCAGGAATCTGCTTGATCAGTCCCGGCCCGGGTTCCTGACTGGGACTCAGGATCAGCTGATGGAGAGCAGGACTGCAGCTAGCTTTCCAGCTGATCAGCATCAGGATCCTGTGTCCCAAAAAGATCCTGTCTCTCAGGGGACAGCTCCTCTGAGGCAGCCTCCTGCTCATCTTCCAACAGATCATCCTCAGTGGGGTAGTGGGAGAAGTGTGAGCAGCAGGATCCAAACGGTGTCTGGGACAGGGAGTACTAGCATTGTGTAGAATTCTATCTGGTTCATCAAACAATGGGCATGGCACATGTCCTCTACCAGACTGTCTCCTTTCAATGTACTTTTTCCTGACCTCCTTGCTCTTTATCTGGCACTGCTCCGTGCTCCTCACAAACATCTGGCTTTGTAATGTCCACAAGAAGCACTTTATTCCAGAGGCTGGCCACAAAAGCTTTTTGCACTGACACTTCTCCCCAGATGGTGACGAGATCCAGGGTCTGAGCACAGCACCAAGTGGCTGTGCAAGGTATGTTACCTGGCTTCTAGATCGCTATTGCGGTTGTATTACAAAAATGATGCACAGTGATCCAAGAGCAAATGGGCAAAATCTGGCCCCGTGCCAGCTTTTATAGGTGGAGGGGTCATCTTGGGAACTTGACACCAAAGCATGGGAGGGCACACCTGTAAATGGACAGGTCAATAATGGTCCAACTGCAAAGCACTGTGGGGTAGCCATTGGAAACATGCAAGAAGGTGAGAATGAGTTTTATACAAGAAGATACTTTCTGCAAAACAGGTCACAGGAGGTGACTTACATTTATATATGGTTTCTTTCCCTAGAAGAGTATACAGGTCTGTCACATCTTACGCTGGAGTTACGTTCCGCAGTCAGCGCGTAAAGCGAAAATCGCGTACAGACAAAATTACATTGAGTGTAATGGCGGGCGGAATCGCCCGCACTACGGGTACTGTATTAAAATTGTCATTTTTCTCTTTTTTTTTGTTTTTGCCGACCGCGTAAAGCTGAAATCGCACATGTTAAATGCGCGTAAGATGCGACAGACCTGTAGATTATTTCATCGGACAGAAATACAATCCTCTCTCTCAGAGAGAATGTAGCAACTGTTTAACAAACGTTAAACACTACAGTTCAGAACAGGAAATGAAGATACTTTCTCCATTTTTACGCACAGGGTGCACATTGTAGTTACTCCACTTGGAATTGGGCCAGGGTACCATGCCCTTCTCTTGCAAGAGTTGTAGGGGAATTGTTAATAACCTAGTCAGCAATTGTGTCCACACGAATAGACCAGTCTCATTCAATTCAAAGCAAGCCTAGTCCACGTTGCAAGAGAACACCAGAATTTGTGATAAATGTGGAGTTAATGCACAGTAATGAATTTGTGCCATGTGTACCTGTTTTCAAACTGGATTAACTCGATTTGATCAGGTTTAAAACCCCACATAGTCAAGCCCCAAGTCCCACTGAAAGTCAATGAGATTTAGGGATTTAAGTGCTTTTGAAAATGTTGCCCAAAATCTTTTGGACAAGACCACTGACTACGTTATTAACAATTCCCCTACAACTCTTGCAAGAGAAGGGCAGGGTACCCTGGCCCAATTCCAAGTGGAGTAACTACAATGTCCACCCTGTGCGTAAAAATGGAGAATGAACTCTTTATTTCCTGTTCTAAACTGTAGTGTTTAATGTTTGTTAAACAGCTGCTATGTTCTCTGAGAGAGAGGATTGTATTTCTATCAGATGAAATAATCTATATTCTTCTAGGGAAAGAAACCATATATAAATGTAAAAAGAACGAGGAGTACTTGTGGCACCTTAGAGACTAACGCATTTATTTGGACGTAAGCTTTCGTGGGCTAAAACCCACTTCATTAGATGCATGCAGTGGAAAATACAGTAGGAAGATTTTATATTATATCTCTATCTACACACACACACACACACACACACACACACACACACACAGAGAGAGAGAGAGAGAGAACATGAAAAAATGGGGGTTGCCATACCAACTCTAACGAGACTAATAGCCCACCTTAATTGATTAATCTCGTTAGAGTTAGTATGGCAACCCCCATTTTCCTCATGTTCTCTCTGTGTGTGTGTGTATATATCTTCCTACTGTATTTTCCACTGCATGCATCTGATGAAGTGGGTTTTAGCCCACGAAAGCTTACGCCCAAATAAATGTGTTAGTCTCTAAGGTGCCACAAGTACTCCTCGTTCTTTTTGCTGATACAGACTAACACAGCTACCACTCTGAAACACACAAATGTAAGTTACCTCCTGTGACCTGTTTTGCAGAAAGTATCTTCTTGTATTATGCTATTCAAGGTGAGAGTGAGTTTTATACATCATTCCCAATGGGATTCACTGTATGTGTCTGTGTGTGGGAAAGCAATGTTAAGGGATCACGGTTAAAGTAATTTTTCTTTTCTCCACTTAAACCAAGAATATTTGGAAGGTGACTTCTAAGCTGCACTAAACAGAAAACATTCAGAAAGGTCCATTCTAGACAGAGCACAGAGCTTTGAGGTCAGCTCTTAGTTGATGAGGACTCAACTTCAGAGTGATCTGCTCCATCAGTGAATGAGAAACATAAAAGATAAGTGTTTAGTTGCTTCACACTTGTTAGAAGATAACACACCAAGGGCTTGATCCTGTGCGGCACATACACAGGAGTATAAGTACAAGGTGAAAATGTGACGTGCAGGACAGGGAATGTCAGAGTACCCGAAGAGGCATTATCAAGTGCACCGCCCCATGGATGCCAAAGCTGCAGCCCTTACAGCCAAGGAAGAAAGGTCTAGATAAGCACATTGCGAGTGTGCAGAAAGGGTCGTTTTCACCCACATCCTCAGCCACATCCATCCACCCAAACAATGTGCCTTTTTCCTTTAACTGTGTTTTGATTAAGATGATGTTGATAAAGGACTCTCCCCCCCTTGGTCCACAGGACTGCACCCAGCACTTAGCCATACCCTTCGTGCTGATGATGAAGCTGACCACCCTTATATTCTATGCGGTGAACCATGCTGATCTATTAAGCCTCCTGGAGTGGCTTGGGTTACTCTCAATTTCAGGTGACACCTGTTTGGATCCTGAGCATCCACTTCATACTCCTGGATTGGAGGAGCTAGAGCAATGGGTCTCAAACTCTTTTACTGGAGTCTCCTTTCACATCGCAAGCCTCCATGTGCAACCCCCCCTAATAAATATATTAAACAGTGTGTTTAATTTAACACCATTATAAATGCTGGAGGCAAGCAGGGTTTGGAGTGGAGGTTGACAGCTCACAACCCCCCATGTAATGACCTCATGACCCCCAAGGGGTCCCAACCCCCAGTTTGAGAACCCCTGAGCTAGAGTCATGAGGGAAGCTCTCCAGGCTGCACCTCTAGTCACCTCATAGGACAGGAGGACTAAGCAGAGAGATAGATGCTGCCGAGAGCATAGCCTTGCCACCAGAGTTGTAATTAGAGAGACACTGGACAGTGTAGGGCAGTGGTTTTCAAACTTTTTTTCTGGCAACCCAGTGGAAGAAAATTGTTGATGCCGATGATAACGGAGCTGGGGATGAGGGGTTTGGGGCGTGGGAGGGGCTCAGGGCTGGGGCAGAAGGTTGGGGTGTGGGCTGCGGGGTGGGGCCGGAAATGAGGGGTTCAGGGTGTGGGAGGGGGCTCTGGGCTAGGGCCGGGGGTTGGGGTGTGGACTGGGTCAGGGCTCTAGGCTGAGGTGCTGGGGAGGGGTAGGAGGGGGCTCCAGGTTTGGGGGGCTTAGGACTGGGGGTGCAGGCTCTGGGGTGGGGCCAGGGATGAGGGGCTTGGGTGCAGGAAGGGGTTCCACGTCCAGGGGGGCTTAGGGCTGGGGTGCAGGAGGGGGTCAGGGCTCTGGGCTGGGGGTGTGGGGTTTGAGGTGCAGGAAGGGGCTCTGGGTCGGGGGGGGGCTCTGGGCTGGGGATTGGGGCGCAGGCTTACCTCGGGCGGCTCCCAGTCAGTGGTGCAGCAGGTGTGCTAAGGTAGGCTTCCTGTCCTGGCACCGCGGACTGTGCTACACCCCAGTCAATGGGAATGAGGAGCTGGTGCTCGGGGTGGGGGCAGCGCATGGAGACCGGTGGTCCCTCCGCCTAGGAGCCAGACTTGCTGCTGGCTGCTTCCAGGGCAGAGTGCGGTGTCAGAACAGGTAGGGACTAGCCTGCCTTGGCCAGGCAGCACTGACGACGGGACTTTTAACGGCCCGGTCGGTGGTGCTGACCAGAGCTGCTGCGACCCAGTGCCTTACATTCTGCAACCTAGTAATGGGTCGCAACCCAGAGTTTGAAAACCACTGATGTAGGATATGGTTCTATCCATATCTCTACAAGCAGAGGCACGGTGGGGCCTATACAATAGGCCGAAGAAAGTGAAAAGGAAATGGGAGGACAGAGAGAATGAGGGGAATGGAGAAAACGGGAGCTCAGGAGATAGAAGAGCTAATTGCAGTTTGAGAAGTTTGCATGGTTGACAAAAATGACATGTTTTACCCCTCACTGTTGGTAATCACAATAATTCCCATTATCATTCAATTGAAACTCAAATGTGAATGAGCAACAAAATAACTTGCATGATTTTGAGAGAGCATGTAACTTTGTGTGGACTATCTAAATTTGGTACAATATTTCCAACATGCCTGTAGGGTATGTCTCTGCTTTTCTTTTGGTTTCAACTTTAGAACTCAAAAATGCAGTAACTTTGTTAAGGAAAAAATAATTTACATTTTTTGGAAATTCAAGGCACACTCTCTCCCTTCAGTATCCTCCTGGGGAGACAGTTTCATATGAATGCATGAAAACCCATCTTAATTGGTTCTACTTTGTCTGTCTGGTGACTATGCTATTGTTTTGATGTCAGACTAAACAGTAATTTCCTACTTTATTTTACTTGTGACTCATCAGGTGGAAGTTGGGATTTTATAAAAATCCAAAGCAAAGAATCGTGTGGGAGAAGGTGGTAAATGTTGTAACACTAATGTGATACAGGTCTATCAGCTGCATGTATGCATGGAGCCCTAACCAGTCATCATATAAATGAATACAAAGGAGGTGAAAGATTACATTTTTACTCTGTAAGCAAGCTCCAGCCATTCAAATTCCAATCCACATCTCGTTTTTAAAAATATGATTTCCTACTTAGATTTATTTTTCCTTTAATAACAGACAGTTTAGCATTTCATAGTTTTGCATTCTACACTCTTATACACACTGTCCTTGTATTAGCATTAAAACACAAAAGACATAGCAAGACCTCCAAACACAAATAAATACCAAAAAACACAGTATACAACAAACTGAAGTACAACATATAATAATGCTATTGGAAAATTAAGACATGTTGCTTCATTATTATTATTATTAACAACATGGTTATTGCTGAGCAATAAATTAGACATTTTTAAAGTCTGTCTCTCCCCCCCCCTTTAAAAAAAAAAAAGTACGAATACCACTGGTTACCAGATCACTTGCACTGTATCCTTACAGCTATTGATAATTAAGACAGGCAGAATATACACAATCAAATGAGGTTGGCCTTCTTTGGTCTTTGTTTTTGGATCATAAAACTGAACGTAACAGGTGTACCATTCACTGAAGAGTATGAGATAAAATGTAAGTTACACAAGTTTTATAAACATTAATTTGTACACTCTTCTTGATTACTCATGTATTTTCCACAGATATTTCTTAAGAGAATTTCTTGGAAATGTCAGCTTTTAGCTTTTCCAATTTGTATGTTGTTTCGTGTGTTTTAAAGGTTATCCTACTTGTCTGAGAAGAATGGACCTACTTACAGCCCATCGCTTCTGAATGGGATATTAACATCCCCTAGTCACCACTAAATTATTGGAGCTTTATATCTCATAAGAAATCCTGAATTTCCCCCTTTATTCCCCTATAAAACTGAAAAGTTATATAACCCCTAACACAACAGCTACAAGGAAAATAAATGTGTGGATCATATGGTGCATCAGCAATGATGGAAGCCTGAACTTTTCCATTCCACAAGTGCAGATTATACAACTCGCTGCCAGTGAGACAGGTCATAGTTGGAAAATGTGTCCTTTCAAAAGTGAGCTACAACTGAATTTAAAGCTCAGAACACTCTATGCAGGAGAATGACCTTTACGTATGGCAATGCTGGTTTATCTCAGTAACCCTTAGACAGAGTCAAATTTTCTCACTGCGCATCCCACTGCTAGCAATGGTGCGAGTGGACACTGGCATTGCTAAGAAGTTAAAAAGTCCTGGTGGAACTGGCAACCAAATTAACAGTTTAGTTCCAAAGGACCAAAAGGTAAAAAAACACCACGAACAACAAACCCTTGCTTAAGTGGGTTGATGAACCAAAACCACAGAGTTGGGATCCAGATCTGAATTTACATAAATCCTGGGATATTGGATCAGGCGTATCTCTGTGACATTTAGATGTTATTTGAACCCTAAGGAACTAATCCTAACTTGGAGAAAATGTGGCCTAATATAGACACTAAGATCATGAAATGGAAGACAAAAGCTACAGTCTTGCTAATAAATTAGATGAGAAATAGGATTAAACAGATCCCTTGTGTGCTGTCTCTCTCAACTCTTCCAAAATTTAAGGGGTGCCTCTGAATTTGCACCTAAAATTTCTCCTTGACCTTCCCCCATTTGGCACTGTCTTGAAGACTCAGATTAAAAGGCAGGAAGTACAGTTAAACCCTCAATTTTGTTGCTCAGCTAAACGGATTAAGAAAGGGTCACAGTAAAGGTTGACAGAACCAAAATAAATCCACTTAAACTGTTTTTGGTCCCCCTGCCTACTTGAGCCCTTAAAATCTATTCCCCAAAATGAGGGCACCATAAAAACAACAACTGAAAAGGACCGTGTTTGGTGACATGTGGGCTGTCACATGCATGCCCCCAAATCATGACAGCTCGTATGTTTAATTCTAGCCCTTACAGTCTTGACTGTGGGTCTTTAAAATATGTCACTTCATTTGTTTTTCAGTTCCTTTAAGGGATAAGCACATGAAAAGGTGAGGTCCAGTGGTCTGAACATAGTACTAGGAGACAGGAACCTCTAATCTAACCTTGGCTCCAATACAGGCTCCTTTTGTGGCTCTGGGCAAAGTCATTTAACCTCTCTACCTCAGTTTTCCTGTCTATAAATTGTGAATGCGTCTTGTCAGGATTAGTTCTTGTTTGTAAAATGCTTTGTAAATGAAAAGCACTACGTATTATACAGTAAGCACTAAGAATCACTATCAAATAGACCAAAGTCCAGGGTAGACTTTTTTTTGAAGTTACCATGATTTCTAGGTCAACAGAAGTTGAGAGGTATTGATTGAAGTAAACTACAGGAATCCCAGGAAGAGGTGGGCAGAGGACTAGCCGTTTTTCCATTTTCTTACCTTCCCGAATAAAAAAACCAATAATCTTTCGGCCCACCTCTTCATTCTGAGCTGCCCAGCACCAACTATTTTTTTTTAAAAAACCCTGAATCTCCTGATTAGCTGAGTGAAAGGAAGGATGTGTGAACTAGACGCCACTCCATGGAGCATCCATATAAAGTTTTCAGAAGGATCCAGCAAGCTACCCACTTCCCACGAGACAAAGCAGATTTTGTGTGCAGTGTGCTGAGTCTTCATACCTGGAATGTGGGAATCCAGGGCTTGCTGCTATACAAGAGTCTCCCTTAACAGCAGCAAAAAATATTTGCATCAGTCAACAAAGACTGATTTGGGGGCTGGGGTTATTTTGACAACTTCTATATGGTCAAACAATTCTTTGCCTGATGACAAACCCGGAATATATATAGAACACTGTAACAGTGAAAACTAAGGTACTAGGTTTGTAACTAAAATTCATTCGCTAAGATTTTTTTTCTCCCTCCACCTATTAATATATTTGCATAGTTAAACATCAAGGCATCAAGACTGCAGTAACATTTGATATAGTCAGGAGGTGCAGAATACTTCTCTACATTGCCTACAGGCTTTTCTGTCTTGCACCACAGAGCACCAATGTTATTAGAAACTGCATTGTTGGTGAAATGCCTATTCAGCATGATGGACTACAGTTAACAAATAGGTGGGTTTTAAACTCAGTCGCAGCATGCCATAATCAGGGCAAGTTGGTAGCAACTTGAGCAGTACAATCGTACCCTAACATTCATGGGTTCAGTACTTTAAAACTACAACTAACACAGTTCTCCATTACCTTGCATTTGAGAGATTCATCAGGCACATTTCATATCTTCAACTTTCCTTTTCCAAATAGGAAAACCAATTTGGAAGAGGAATTAAACTGCATCGTATCTTTATTTTTTTAAGATAACTAGCATGTTACCCATTACATTTCATTATCACTGAAGTTGAGCTACCCTTTTCTGTTTTCCTATTGCACATTCTCTTTGAGAAGAACAAATTTACAGTAAAAGGCTGAAATCAACATTGCATATAAAAAGTCAGCAGTTGACTTAAGTTGTGAAGGCGTACATGTAGACAATAGCTAAACAAGATCCCTTTAAGATCAACAGAGAAGTAATGCAAACGCGGTCATGTATAAGGATCACAGATTGGTCTTTAAACGCTGAAATAGATTCATCCTGTTTGGAATTTGAGACTTTTTTTTTTTTTAATAACAAATGCATACGTACTGTATGTATAGTGTACAACAGACAGAAAACTTCTGGTAGATGTCAATCTTTTTGCTAGATGTACCAACGGAAGTGGGAGATGCATATACATACAGTTAGAAGGTCACTACTGTGGAACAAACAGCAAGAGCATCTGGCTGTGCACGGCTAATGAATACTAAACAGCAATGACAAGATTCCATTATGAAGAAATTCTGTTTATGGTAATGATTAGCACTGTAACTCAAATACCATGGGCCCTCCACTGCATTCATGCAACTCTACTGAGGCTCATGGGGCTTCAAGGGTGTGATCTGAGGGCAGAATATAGCCCTATGAGTCATTTTTACAGATAGTCCCCAGAAAACTTCTGAAATATCTGGGAGGAAAAAAACCTGAATGTTCAGGGGAAAAATAAATGTTTAATAACCTTACTGGAGCCACAGGGCAGTAAAGCACAAGGAATCGTTACCCTAAATTTGGATGACATTTCATGACCTTATTTCTCTAACTACTACATACTTTCATTGCTGGGAAGCTGAAGGAACCCACTTACATATACAGCAAAAATCTCACAGTCCAGGGATATCTGGTGATTTCTGCAGATATAGGGATATTATAATTGATGTACTCCACAGCAGGATATAGTTACATTTTGCATAAGATTGTTGGATTCTGAAGAATTAAGGGAAGCAAACTGGAAATTCTGTGGCAGCTTCACATTTAAAAAAATGAAAATACAGCTTCCATGTTGATTATCTTGATATTAAAATCAATGTATATGCCAAAAGATTTTTGTATTGACAATACATTACTGCATTACAGAAGCTGTCAGAAAGAAGCTAGAGGTTTTGGCAGCTGGGGCTTCTGGCATCTGAGTAAGCATGGAATGAAGTTTGGAGAACTATGGATTAAATACACTAGCTGATGTTTCTGGTAAAATAACCAGCAAACAATTATTGTTGACATTTAAATTTTCATCAAGAGGTTTCAGAGTTAACATCACACTGAGATGAACTGGTGATTCAGACATCCCAGAACTATTATTAAGCTGTATGCAGACTCAAGAAGACTATACTATCAATTTACACTTGTTCCTGTTTCATTTTTTGTTTAAGAGCTTGAATTCAGGAGCATAATTCTGCTGCAAGACTTGTAGCCTGCATCTACAAAATTGCAAAACACACAGGGGCCTGATTATAATACAACTCTCACCTAAATCAGTCCCAGATTCAAACAGGATAGAAACTGTTCTTATGTGACCATACATTTTCATTTAAATTTCACAATACATATATTAGCAATGGGAGCAGAGCCCTTTGGACATTTCCACTTGGGAATCCTGTTTTCAGTAAAATTCTGTGATGCACATACACAAAAGCTCAGCTGCCTACATTCATGACTATTAGAATGGTATGCAAGTTGAGTGAACCTTTGCTCTAAAGCATAAGTGATGGGTTTACTTCGGCTGCCTGCATAAAACTGCAAGTGCCATATAGATCTTCTGCAGGAAGTCCTCCTTCTGTGCCAAAAGTGAAACATTAGCACAATAGCTTGCACCTGTTGTCACCTACGTACCATAAAAGGAATATAGTACCTAGACAGTGGAAGGCAAGAACAGGAAGACTGATTGTTATGGAATGTTTTGGATGCCAAGAAGCAGGCAGTATTCTAGCAGGTGCCTGGAAAACCCATGAAGACAACTTAGCATGCACTGTATATTTGTAACAGGAAAGTACTTCTTGCAGGCACAGTTTGTGAAGGCACAGCCATAAAAGACAATGGCAACAGAGACAAGCTGAACTACAAAGGCATGAATTCAACTAAGCCCTAGGTAAATATTGTGGCTACGCCCCCAAAAGTGGAAAACGGAATGGGTACAACCCTGACAGTCAAGACGACCGGCACAATTCCCTCTCATGTGCACAAAGGTGTACTAATTAGCTTCTCCCATTAGCTCTAAGCAGCACTCAGATTTTAAAGTAGCACCCAGATGGCTGGTATATAGTTAAGTTACGCCATTGGACTTTCTATTTCCAGACTAACAAGCAGAAGTAGATAAACACAGTGGGTTGCAATCAGCACGTTTCAGGGCTGGGAAATGCTTGCTGCTGAAGTTCAGGCAGTTATAACAAAGAAACCCGGGCATTGAGCGTATACATTAATAGCCACTCAGAATTCTCAGATTAGTCAATTTAAAGTGCTGCCACCTTCCATGCACAGGTTTGGGAGGAAGCACGACATCTTCCTTCATGTTAGCGTAGGGGCACTGTCAAAGTCCAAGCTCCATAGGAGCAGTGTGCATACAAATTTGGCACTTGAACATGATGGATTCCACAGAAGCTCTCGCAGCCAAACCTGGACTTTGGCTTCTATTCTGCATGTTGCAAATTATCTAAGGGCTCTGAAGACAAGGCTACACATTTTGCCTGAAGTCCAGTTAAAACTACCATTTCGGGTATTATAATTAATCTAAATACCAAGCTATGGTTTATAAGCAGCACATCACATTTAAGGCACATGTATGCATGCAAGCCACCATCATCTTTCCATTGCTTTCTGATCATATACCCTTAATAAGATGCAATGATCGCTAGTATAGAATGAACTTAGAGGATCATGACTGGCTGTTTTTCAGCACTAATCCAATTCCCCCACACTGAAAATATTAGGTGTTGCACATTTATGCTGTCAGCAATATATATAGCTTGATTGGAAAGCATGAGGCAGAACTTTAAAAGCGTACAGGATTCCGTTTAGAACTCCAAAGTTCAACAAATGCCCTATTTTAGGGTGAAAACAATTATAAATCTGATAATGATGCACAGCATCCATGAGTGATTTTTCCTTAATTTTGAAATAGTGTCATTAACTACGACATATATTGTAGGTTTACATTTCTAAAGAGAAATAACATCAATAGTTGAATAATTTCTTTTTTTATCACAAGTGATAACCAGTGTTTGATATCTTCTATTTTTCTTCCAAGAAATATCAGTCTATCAACGGCTTTAAAATAAAATGTTTTCTGCAACAATTATTAATAGAACTTTAAATAAAAATATGATTCTGATTTAGATACTTTCAAGAAGACCTGGATATTTTTCAAGGTCTTCTGACAAAGTAATTATTAAAACAGAGACCAGATGAGGCCTTAAAAAGACAATATACTATATTTCAGACACGATTGCACTTAGTTTTTCAAAATAATTATATCATAGTTGCAACATTACTTCATCATTTCTTCTTTTACTTAACATGCTGACAGTTTCCAGCTAACCCACATGTGAACTTTTTTGTATTCTAGTCTAAATGAAGAAAAGTCAGGTAATTTATTCAGCACATACTTTACATGTCTTTTCACCTCCAATTGACTAGATTAATAAGTTAAATAAAAAAGCCTCTCTGACTGTAATCATTATCCTCATGAGGGATAAATAATTCTTCAGAGTTTAAGTGTTACTAGTTCTATTAGAAAATATACCATGGTATGATTTCTTAATGTGTTGCTACTTTCGCCATTGGACCCTATGAAGTTATGCCTTCAAACTCTTCCTTCTGTTCCACAAGGTGGTCCTTTGTGCTGTAGGACCTCTGATTGAAGACAAACTGATAGAAAACCCCCAAATGGAGTTGTCTTCTGTTTAACTGCCTCCCCATTTATATGTCAGGGGTCTGGTAGATCCGAAGTATCCACTATGACTTTAATAAAAATAGTATCATCTTTAATATACGTTCCATTTTCTAGAACTGTTTGAGCCACAAAGACTGGGCAGCCAGATGCAATGTTCATTTCTCCAGTAGGCTTCTTGAAACTACTGCTGTTTGGATCTGGCTTGAAAGCATCTCCTAAGTGACGTCGAGAAGCTCCCTGATCCATTAGCATCAGAGTCACTTTCTGTTTAAATGGCCAAGGAAGTAAGGCATCATATTCTCCACGCATTATGACGAAAAACAATGACAAGTGCGTCCCTTTTCCCATGCCATCTCCATTAAGGTAAACTCTGGCACACATCTTATAGCCAAAGTATCCAGTATAGAAAGGCTGGCTGTACAAGGACAGAGTCTTCCCCATGACGGCCTCTTGTTTCCGACGTTTATAATCTCGAATTTTCCAAATTAATACTCCATTGTAACTGGCAGTTTCTAACACCTGGAATCGGAGGTCCATGTCAGCCAACCGAATATCATGAACACTCAGCATTTGATCGTGTCTACTTAGCTGTGTCTCTAGTACGGCTAGTAGAAAATGGAGAGGGGGTTTGTGAGAAAAAAATTATTAATTCTATATATTTTTTTAAAAAGTTAAATTATCAATAGCACAACATTAATAAATAAATCTTACAATACTATAATAGTATAGAGTAAAATAGTATAACCAACTCACATTTAGCCACATACATTAATTTCCACTGCCAGCAAGCAATGATATTAATTGGCTCTTTTATAAAGCTGATATTTTACTGTATTATAGAGGAAGTTGGGAACTGCACTACACTTGGTAGAAGTGTCAAGCACTCAAAACATCCAGCATAAATATAGTTCAAATCACAACGAAATATTGCTATAGCTAAAAAACAAAATTTGACATTTTTGCCTAATCAGCTGCTTGCCAAGAGTCTAATAATATTAACTATAGATTTATCATTGTGGAAACCTTTGAAAATGATGACAGAACTCATGTGATCCCATTTAAATGAAGAAGAACCGTGGGCTGTTTCAGAATCTTCATCTTTGCCTGACCCTTCATTGGGGATCAGCAGCAAATGTATTATGAGTAAAAGTTGAAAATTCAAGCTATGTCCTATTACTGATAAACAGTTTTCTGCACTACATGGTACTAAGTACTCCCATCTCCCCAAGGTTTTGTTGTTTGTTCATTTTTTAATGGGTCCTTTCTTCCCCTCTCATGGAAGATAACAGTCATCACTTTATTCCTTTGTATTTTACACTCTGGCAACGATAACAAAAATAGGCAGTGTGGATTAGCAGAGGTACTTACATGAGGCAGTTTTTTGCTAAAATTATCTTTACATAGTAATTTGTCTTTGAACCAAATAATATTGCCTGAACCCTTAAGAATGGTCTACACTGTACTGCTAACTTGTGGTTTTCATCACCTTGTTCAATGTGTGAGGCAATGGCCTTATTATTCAAATAGATCTCATTGTGTTCTTCACATCAAACATTCCTCTGTACTAGACATAAAAGACTGTAAATCGACATCTGGAAGCATATTTTCAAGTGAATAAAAATAACTGATCTGTTCACTGGGACAATATTACTCCAAAAATACTTGTCAATACACTGAAAATATTTTATAAAGAAGCTACTGGAATCTATTAGCTTTCTAAGACCAGCTGAGAAAATATTTGCAATTAACTTTCAGAGTAATCAATACTATGTTCAAGAGAACAAAGTAAGATAGGAATGAAGTCTAAGGTACAACCGGGAAGGAAAATGTCATGCCTTTAACAAAAAGATTACATACCTAATTTCCTTTTCAATAAACTGAAGGATCAGTGTTACTGATGTTTTCAAAGGAAAATCACAATGGGAGTTACATTCAAAATACCTCATTTGGCTTTTTTACAGTAGCTGCTGGGTGGTACTTTACTCCATTGTGCTTACACTCACCTGTATTTCGAGCTCCTTGTCCTGCAGTTTTATCAACGCTTTCCAGTTCACTCACTCTATTCTGAAGGGACTCCACACTGCTCTTCATGATGTCTGCCTCCTCCCAATTCTGTCGGAATGGGCGGATCTCTTTGTCCAGTTCTTTCAATTTCTCTGCTTGATTGTCTATCACTCGCTTTATGAAACAGTAAAATTTAGTTAAAAGACAACCACCAGGAAAAGCTGGAAATAATGAAGATTATACAAGGATTGTGTCTGTGACAAAAACCATTTAAAATAAACTCACATCTCTTAAATGAACCTTAGTGGTAGCATAATCTAAAGGAACAAGGATGGGACTAAAACAGGAACAGTTTTACTACTGGTTCTGCCCCACTGATCTCCTGGGTGGCTTTGGTTATGACACTTAACCTCTCAGTTTCCACGAAGTGTGAAACAGAGATAACTACTTCATAAGGGTGTTGTGGCAAATGAACGTCTGAACAGCACTTTGAAATAAGAAAGTCGTCTGTATGTGCTGCTATTATTAGAGTACTGTCAGGATATCCAGTAAAAATAAGATTTAAGAACAAGTTAGAAAATTAGTATTTTGGCCTTTGATTACAGAAGTTGGTTTCAATAGAAGGTCTTATAATGAAGGTTTTATTCATTGTTGAGTTTAATTTGGGTGGGATTTTCAAAAGCATCTAAGTGATTTAAGAGACAAAAGTCAGTAGAACTCATGCTTCTGGTCACTCAAGCATCCTTTGCTCCTAAATTTAAACAGGCCATGCATCCAGAAGGTGCTCCCTGGTTCAGCTTTATGTTTACAGTTATTCATAATTTTAAAAAGCCATGAGGTTTTTTGTTCAAGAGAAGTGCAGAAAATCTTCTCATCTCTGAAGCAGGCACACTCATTTCATTTCTCACTACTCTTATTTTAATAAAAAAATTAAGCAAGGAAGGAAGAGCACACCCACCAGATTGCTTCAAATCTAATACAAAAAATATGGAACGCTTTATACTGTCACAGCTAATTTAGAACAGCAGGAATTTTAGCCAGAACCATGTATTCAATTATAGAGTTAAAATGATAGTGAAAGTATTTGAAACAAGAAACTGCTTTGGCTACCAGCTACAGTTAAATTCCAGATCTGAGTTGATGGTTTCATATAATCTATCAGAGTTTATTAAACAGCCCCAGCAAATTTCAAAATGTTTCACTTCTACATTTTTTTTTTGTATTTTAATACAAAGACAAGTTCAGTTTATTTTGTGTCTGCCTTCTGGGCAGATAACCAAGCATTCAATGTTCTTTGTGGGGATAACCCTAATGTCCCACACTTCATTCACTTCCCCTTTTGGATGTCTATTTTAACCATTCAGTTTCGGTACATACTGGAAATCTGTAATAATTAAATGAAGGCTTCAAATTTGACAGTCTGCTGGTAGAATTATTATATTCTAGAGGTGTGCTTTATCTTGCTATATCTAAGAAATACTAAACTATGTGGTATGTTTCAAGAATAACCGTTACATATTTTGAAGCATCAATGTAAAAAAAGAAAAAAAAAAAGTATGTATGAATCTTGAAATGACGACTATGTGAAGCAAAGCTCTGTACTAAATCAAATGTGTGGATTTGTGCTTCCATCAAATAGATTAATGTCACTGTGTGTAGTGATGCTAATCACAAACTACGAAGACAAAAAACTTTATTTCACCACAAAAGACCACAGAGGGGAATAAAACAGAGAACAGCCTTGAGCTGTATATGTAAAAGGGAGCACACCATGAGATGGCCTAACCCAATTGTATAAGAGCATATCAACAAACTTAGACCAGGAGTTCACAAATTCAGAATCACACATAAATTTAAAATATACCCATAAGTTGACTCTTGACTTGTATTCATGGCACTAGAGTTAGACTGCACGCTCACTGGGACAGTGGCCATCTTTTTGTTATATGTTGTACAGTGCCTCACACAATGGGGCCCTGATCTCTGACTGGGGCCAACAGACAATACAAAGAAAAATAATTTTCATATGAACCAGGCAGTGCCACTATGGGAAAAATACAGAAAAAGTATAGGCAAGGTTTTTCCTGGGAACAATGGTGCTAATATGGGAGAAAATTATCGGACTATTGTTTTTTTAGGAACAACTTTTTCTCCACCAAGCCATATTTAATATGCTATCCTTGACCACAATGCATCCAGGTTTTACAAAGAGAGTTTTGTTTATTGCCAGAGTGTGTTATATTTTATCCCTCAAAATTGTTCAGGATAATTCCAAATACATGGAAATAGGTTTGTAATCTATTGAAAAGGAGGCTCTGGGATCTTTTGCCTCTTCCCCTGCAGGCAGGCAGAGGATTTTCACACTGGGAATACTGAAATCTGAATTTAATGCAGCAGTGGAGAATTATATTTTCTCTAATTATGTCATTAGTCAGCATGCAGATGTCGCACATTGCACTCATAAATTTTCAAGCAGATATGAATTTTCTATATATGACTTTCTATTTCAACCACTAACTTCTCCAAATCATTAGCACACCCAGCTCTATGCCTGCATTAAGCCATACATGCCTTTTCTGAATACTGAAGTTGATGATTTTTAATTTTCTGTAGGTAGATACTCATTTGTTATAGATATTTTATCCATTTATAAAAATCTTATACATTATTTCTGGACCAGTCCTGGCTACTAAAACTAAGCATGCTTCAGAACTTAGACCAGGGGTGGGCAAACTTTTTGGCCTGAGGGCCGCATCGGGTTCGGAAATTGTATGGAGAGCCGGTTAGGGGAGGGGAGCATGGCCTGGGACCCCCCCCCAAAAATGCCCCCCCCCCCCCGGGCCCCCTGCCCCATCCAATCAACCCTGTTCCCTGACGGCCCCCCTCCTCCCTCCACCCCCCCCCGCTCCCTGTCCCGACTGCCTCTGGAACCCCTGGCCCTGACTGCTCCCCGCTGCCCCATCGAACCCCTCCCTCCTTCCTGACTGCACCCCCGGGACCCCTGCCCCCATTCAACCCCCCTAGCAAAATTACGAATTTAAGTTCCCAGTCAATCATATCAAGAAGCAATAACTGGTTCCTTCATGGTAATTGTTCTTTTCCTTCTCAGCTTTACCATACTATGCTAAAAGATACTACAGCAGTTCCCCTATAGAAAAAAAAGTGTAAATCAATAAAGTACACCTCTACCCCGATATAACGCGACCCGATATAACATGAATTCGGATATAACGCAGTAAAGCAGCGCTCCGGGGGGGCGGGGCTGCGCACTCCGGCAGATCAAAGCAAGTTCGATATAACACGGTAAGATTTTTTGGCTCTCAAGGACAGAGTTATATTGGGGTAGAGGTGTAGTGCCTATGCACTGAACAAGTAGGATTTAATGTTTCCTAAAAAATATTTCAGGAGGCCAGTGAAATTGCCCAACTTCTTCTCTTATTCTCTGGCTATTACAACGCAGCCATATTTATATGGGATGCCAGGCCTGGAGATATAAGTTTCAGATTCTTCTCCTTTAATGAAAAGTATTGTCTGCCAAGTGACTCCACATACGAACAATTGTACTTGGAAAAAAACAACACCACTTGTGCCAGGAATAATGTGCAATGAAACTAAGAGGAAGTTACTCACCTTGCGCAGCAACAATGATTCTTTGAGATGTGTCCCCCTATGAGTGGTCCACTCTAGGTGTGTTTGTGGCCCCGTGCCTCTGATTGGAGATTTTTAGATAGTGTCTGTTCCGCTTGCACATGTGCCCTCCCTCCCTCGTGGTCTGCCTCGAGGCTAACTAGCACTGTGCGGGTGAATCACCCTCGGTTCCTTCTCTACTGTGGAGCCCTTATTGAGAACTCCAAAGTATAGGGGAAGAGGGCAGGTTGTGGAGCACCCATAGACACACACAGCTCAAACAACCATTGTTACTGCTCAAAGTGAATAACTACTTCTTCAAGAAGCATCCCTATGGGTACTCCACTGTAGATGAATCCCGAGCAGCATTCCCAATGGAAGTCTGGGGTTTTGGAGTCAAGACTGTTATGGATAACAATACCGTGGAGCCAAAGATGGCATTGGAAGCTGAGTTGCTAGTAATCGCATATTGTTCTGCCAAAGTATGAGGAAACGCCCAAGTCACTGCCCTGCAGATTTCTGGGATGAGAACATTCTTAAGGAAGACAACAGAGGTGGAAACCGATCCCATAGAATGTGTGTGGATTCCGGATGGAGGTATCAAATTACAAGCATGATAGCAAGAGTTAATACAGTTCGAGACCCATTTGGAAAGTCTCAGTGATATCACTGCGCCTTTTGACCAGTTCGCAATTGAGAGGAAGTCTCAGTAGATTTCCTAAAGGACTTTGTCATGTCCAAATAAAAGGCCAAGGCTCTTCTAACATCATGTGTATGCAGTATAGCCTACCTGTTGTCACGGTGAGGCTTTGGGTAAAACGTGGGAAGGTGAAGGAACCGGTTCATGTGGAAAGATGAGGTCACCTCAGGGAGGAACTTTGGGTGCAGCCTCAGCACAACATTGTCTTTAGAGCCCTGTGCAGATACAAAATTTGTATGTGCATCCGATCCGCAAACATGGTCTGCGGATATCCACATCCACGGATGCAGATATCTGTGGACATAAAGCAGATATCCGCAGACTTCCAGGCTCTAGTTATCTTTAAAGAAAATTGTGAAGTGGTGGTGTGCCATTAATGCCGCTATTTCCCCTATTCTCTGTGCTGAGGTGATGGCTACTAGGAACGCTGTCTTCATTGATAGATGCGTAAGAGAACGAGTGACCACAGGTTCGAAGGGCTATCTAGTTAGGCTCTTTAGAATTCGATTTAGGTCCCATGTGGGGTGCCTGGTGTATGGGAATAGGTTTCCTATGCCATTGAGAAATCGGTCACTGGATGGACAAAAATCAAGTATCCATCTATTTGTTGGTGGCAGGCCGTTACGGCTGCCAGATGTGCCTTGAGGTAGCTTAGAGATAGTAGGCCTCAAGAGGAGGGGGTGATGTAGTCCAGCACAAAGGGGAGGGAGGAAGATACTAGGACAATTTGTTTGGAATTACATCAAACGTGGAATTTTTTTCCATTTTTGTGAGTGTGGCAGGTAGCTGACTTTCTACTGTGTAATAACACTTCTTTCACCTTTTCAGAGCAGCAATTCTGTGTGTGTCAGAACCATGAAGGAGCAGCAATTCTGTGTGTGTCAGAACCATGAAGGAGCCAAGAATTGAGCCGCAGGATCTGTAGGTTGGGATAGAGGATTTGTCCATCATTCTGTGAAAGGAGGTGAGGAGTGGGCTGAAGAGGGATTGGTGGACACAGTATTAGCTGTGCCAGGTATTGGTACCATGTCTGTCTCAGCCAGGTGGAAGAAAGTGTGCACAAGCATTTCTGACTCCTCTTAGTTCTAAAAGGTTGATATGGAGAGTTGATTCAATAGGGGACCATTTGCCCTGAACTTTGTGGTTGTTCAAATGGGCTCCCCAATCTATTAGGGATGTGTCCATTGTCAAAAGTAGTGTGGGGGGGGGGGGGGGGGGGGGGGGCGCGTGAAAAAGATCCCCGTAAAGACGTTTGTTGGGTCTTTCCACCATTCCAGTGAGTATTTGACCCTGCAGGGGTCTGTCTCTGTTTGGTGTGTAGACAGACCTCAGCCATACGTGTAGACACCTCACATGTAGTCTTGTGTGAGATATCATGAACGTGCATGTCACCATGTGCCCGAGAAGCTGGGGGCAATGTCTGGCTGGCGTTTGTGGGCTGGTTTGAACTGTCTCTATGACAATGGCCAGGGTGTGAAATCTGTGTTGCGGGAGGAATGCTCTCGCTTGTACTGCTTCGAGATTGGTCCCTATAAACTCCAACCGCTGTACTGGAGTCAAGATCAATCTTTGGCATTGATTTGCAAACTCAATTGTGGCCCATAGGGTATTGAAAGAGCAGTCTCTGAGGAGACAGTTGTCCAAGTAAGGGTAAATCATGATCCCCACGGTGCATAGATGAGCCGTTACTACAGAAAGGACCTTGGAGAATACTCTGGGTGTGGATGAGAGGCCGAAGGGAAGTACTCTGTACTGGTAATGGTCCTGACCAAGGGTAAACCTGAGGAATAGTCTGTGGATGGCTGGCTCGATATATGGAAGTAGGCGTCCTGGAGGTCGAGGGTCAAGAACCAATCTCCCTGCTCTAGAGATGGAATAATTGCTGCTAGTGTGACCATCTTGAATTTTTGAGCCTTTAGGTAACTAGTTTAGTGTTCTTAGATCTAGTATGGCTCTCCAACCTCCTTTTCTCTTGGGAATCGGAAAATACTGGAAATAAAAGCCTTTGCCTCTGAGGTGTACAGGAATGGGTCCTAAGCATAGTAGATGATCTGTTTCCTCTCTTTACAGTCTGGTGACGTGGATAGAGTAACCTTGGAAATGATCTCCAAGACCGATCTGTTGGAAGTTAAGTATTCCCAGTGTTGGAGGAAAAGATCGAGGTGACACCCAAAGGGATGTGAAAGGTCTATAGGTTGCAGCTGATGTGGGGAATGGTCTCTTGGGGCCTCAACCAAGGCATTCAAACTGGTGTTTTGAGGTCTAGGGCTGAGATTGTAAGGATTGAGTGGCGATGGTTTATGCCTTTGAATTCTAGGCTTCTTTCTCTATGGCTCATAATAATGCTGTGGTGGCAGGTATTGGGGTAGTTGGGATGTATGGGATGATGGAGGACTGAATTTCCATTTCTGTCCTGGTGTGTAGATCCCTAGTGAGCGCAGTGTGGCCTAGAGTCCTTAAGAATATGGAGCGAGGCATCGGTCTTGTCTTTAAAAAGTTTGGAGCCCACAAAAGGGAGGTCCTCGACTGTTGTTTGTACCTCTTTCGGCAGTCCTGAGAAGTGTAACCACGATGCCCATCACATCCCCACCACTGTTGATACCAAGCAGGCTGCTGTTTCCGCAGCATCTGGTGTGTCTGGTGCACTGTTCTTCCTAACTGACCCTCATGTATGATTGCTTGAAACTGTTCCCATTGTGCTTCTAGCAAATGGTCAATAAATGTATTAAGTTTAGCATAGTCCATGTGGTCGTACTTCCCCATTAAGGCTTGATAATTTGCAATCCTGAATTGCAAAGTTGTTGAGGAGTATGCCTTCCTACCAAATAAATCAACTCTTTTCCAGTCCCTGTGATAATGGGTGGATTTAATATGATGCTGTTGGCCATGGGAATTCACAATATCCACAACGATGGAGTTAGGTGGAGGGTGTGAAAAAAGGAATTCTGCATCCTTGGAGGACACATTGTACTTTTTATTGGCCCTTTTATATGTTGGTGCGATAGAGACTGGCATTTGGCAAATGACCGTAGCAGGATCTAGAAGTGCCTCATTGACTGGGAGGATGAGTCTTGAGGAGGAAAATGAGGGGTGCAGTATACCCACTAACTTGTAGTGGGTATCTTTCACTTCCACCAGCGGAATCTGTAGTGTGTCTGCCACACTTTTTGTGAGATCCTGAAATAGTTTAAAATCATCCACCAGGGATGGTGGAGGAGGCATCACCACCTCGTTTGGGGAGAAGGAGGAGATATTCATTGGTGGTGTAACTTCCTCCTCTAAGTCTGGCCTCTTGCTCCCCAAAAGTTTCCTGAGGTTCTGGGGCTCTAGATACCGAAGCTGAAGGAGACAGTCTTACTGATTCTTGGTAGGAAACACCAAATGTCTGAGAAGTATGATGCCTGTGGGCTGCCCATGGGTCCCAGTATGGCCACTGGGGTGATGGAAAGGGCATGGGTGGTGGTACCCATGGGCGGCCATACCAAGAGCATTGAGGCTCGGAACAAGAGTGTAACGGGGAGTGCCCTGGTTGATGTAGAGATGGGCCATGGTGTGAGGGCCGTGAGAGGATACCATTCTGGTCACTAGCTGAGACCTCGCTGTAAAGCGGTGGAGGAGACAAGGAGACTGGAAGTGAATGCCCCAGCACTGGTGGTGATTCCAGGGACCAAGATGGGCTCAGTACCGGGGCCCTGGTACCAAGCAGCAGGGACTCTGGAGTCTCAGCCACCATGACATCACTAGAAAAATGAAACTCTCATGGTACCGCAGTGATTGGTACTGCCAGGGCTTGTCCGTGTTGACTCGCTGGTGCTGACTTGCCAGTACTGAGGAAACTGGCGGAGATCTTGTGCGAGATGATCGGTCCGATGGGGGTTGTTTGGAAGTAGTCAGTACCGTAGGTTTCCACTTTTGTACCGTCTTCACAGAGACGGTATGGTCTTTGCTCTTGCCTTTGACGGGCAGTACTGCCACTATAGAGCCTGCGCCCTTCAGGTCTTTAGGCTTATAGGCAGTGTCTGCACCAGAGGACCCATCTGACCTATGGTACCATGTTTCGGAGCTGTTGGTGCTGCCAGTGCAGAGGTGACCAATCACGCCGTGAATCTCCTCTGGCTGGTCAGGAGCTCAGTTTGAGGGCTTGCAGCCCTCTTTTTGGAAACTTTGCGAGGGTAGTCAGATTTCCTCCTCGGCTCTCTCTCAGAAGTTGAAGGGTCCGGGGACGATCTTTACCATGGAGGGGATTCAGGACTGGGGTCAGATGTCAATTTAAGAGTACCCTCCAGGAGGAGGAGTTTCAACTTTAATTCCCAGTTCTTTTGGGATCTAACCTTCAATTGTTGGCAGAAGGTGCACTTCTGTGGCATGTGTCAGTTTGTAACCGGTACTGCTCCCTGCAGGAGAGGCATGGCTTAAACACAGGACAGCTGGGCATGCCTCTTACTGGGGACAATTCCCAGACAGGGGGGAAAGGGGAAAAACAGGGATAAGGAAAAATGTATTTATTTTTTTAAATGGGGGGGGGGGGAAAAACCTAAAAAAAACCCTAAAAGGGAAGAAAAAAAAAAAAAACAATGGAAAGTCTAGTAGGAGCTAGGAAAGTGAACTCTAAAACTCTGAGGAAAAAAGAGAAAGTGGGCTGCTATGTGCTCTGTCTCTGACCATGGGGGGTTGAGAAGGAACTGAGGGTGGTTTGCCCCTGCAGCACTAGTTAGCCTCGAGGGAGAGTGCATGTATGGGCCAAACAGACACTGCTATCTAAAATCTCCTATCAAAGGTGCAGGGACGCAGACAGACCTACAGTGGAGCACCCATATGGACACTACTCAAAGAAATAGTTTAAAGTTCTAGAAAGACTTGGCTTTTCTAGAGCATTACTATCCATTGTTGATGGAGATTTAACACTACATGCACAGGCTGCTTCCATGAAATGGTGGCTGAGAAAATAGTTTGTGACTCCTTTGCAAGCTGATGAAACCGAACCAAAGAAAGTATTAAAATTTATCTTGGAGACCAGTACAGAGAAAATTAGTCTGAACCAAAAAGTCCTAAGTCCTGAAGTTCCTGCCAGCATCCAGATGCCTTTTGATGCTTTTATGCTCAGAAGAACTGTTAAGAATGCTATTGCCAAAGTGTCTTGCAGAGCAGACAACAATACCAATTGTAATCAATGAAACACAGCTGTTCCCAATACTAAGGAAGTTTGCATGTCAACTAATACTGATACAGTAACTCCTCGCTTAACATTGAAGTTATGTTCCTGAAAAATGTGACTAAGCGAAATGATGTTAAGCGAATCCAATTTCCCCATAAGAATTAATGTAAATAGGGGTGATTAGGTTCCAGGGAAATTTTTTTCACCAGACAAAAAACTATATTTAGATATACTCTGTCTGTCTAAGTTTTAAAACAAAATTTAATACTGTACACAGCAATGATGATTGTGAAGCTTGGTTGAGGTGGTGAAGTTAGAGGGTGGAAGAGGGTGGGGTATTTCCCAGGGAATGCCTTACTGCTAAACGATGAACCAGCATTCGGCTGAGCCCTAAAGTTAACACACTGTTAATGTAGCCTCACACTCTACAAGGCAGCACGAATGGAGGGAGGGGCGACAGCATGGCAGACAGAGACACACACCCTGTGTGTGGGAGAGAGAGAGAGAGAGATGCACATTGCCCCTTTAAGTATGCTGACCCCACTCTAAGTACACTGCCTTTTTAAGTGGATCAGGAAGTTGAGACAGCAGCTGCGGCCAGCAAGCTCTCTCCATCCTGAGCCCTGTGGTGTCCCCACCCTGCTCTATATGGAGATGGCGTAAGCAGGGGGCAGGAGCAGGGGGGAGGGGGACACCCGGACATTAGTCCCCCTTTTCCCGCCCCCTGCACAGCAAGCAGGAGGCTCCCGGGAGCAGCTCCAAGGCAGAGGGCAGGAGCAGCACATGGCAGTGGGAGGAGGGACAGCTGAACTGCCGGCAATTGATAGCCTGCTGGGCGGCTGCCACATGGGGGAACTTAGGGGAGCGGGGAGCTGATAGGGGGGCTGCCGGTCCACCCTGGTTCCAAGCCCCCACCAGCTAGCTGCAACGGGCTGCTCTTCCTGCAAGCAGTGGACAAAGCAGGCGGCTGCCAAACAACATTATAAGGGAGCATTGCGTAACTTTAAACAAGCATGTTCCCTAACTGATCAGCAACGTAACAACATTAACTGGGACGACTTTAAGTGAGGAGTTACTGTATCATACTGAAAGTTATCAGTACACATAGGACTCACATGCTGAACAATTAATGCCTGTCCAAACGCAGATTGTATAGCACTAAACTAGAAGTATTTGTGGCTTTGGTACTTCAATGGCTGCTCAACACTGTCTGGAAAAACAATAGCTCACAACAGGTAATTAATGGTTTCAGCTCCTATTGGATGACAGACACTGACCAAAGAGTTCACAGGAAATCAAACTAGGATATATTCATAGACTGCCCTTGCAGATTTGATGGAGACCAGGATTTCAGCACGTGGGAGAAATCAGACTGAAGTAACATTAAGGCACTATTTGGCTTGGAATAATGTACGTAGGAGATAGGGACAAATAAAGGGGGGGGAAAAAACTCTTCGATCTCCATCTACCTCCAAAGGGCCATCTATTTGATTCTGATTAAAATTGATTTCTTTAAAACACAACCCCTTCTAAATAGAACCAGACCAGTGCCATGGCTTAAGCAAGTTTGAAAAATTACCATAAGTTGCCAAGACCTCATTAAACATTGCTATACCTTTCCCTAGATTTCCTCTCTCATCATTACCCATTAAGAGAGAGAACTGCATATAAAAAGAAGACTTTCAAGAGAACTTACCTCATGCTAGAGTCATTCAGCAATGAATACAGAGGCACATAAATTTAAAGCACACCAATAAGTTGACTCTTCACGTTTATTCACGGCACTAGAGTTATAATCATAATTTTCCAATGCACCAGGAAGTGCCAAGATAGGAAAAATATAGAAAAAGTATGCCAGACCCTGAATTACTTCCACGGTGTTGGAATGCAATACTGCAAGCATGCCATCATATCTTAGACTACCACCTAAGCAGAGTTAGGCGGCATCACTACTTGAACAGGAGCGGCCAAGACATAGGTGCTGTGGGAGGTAGTGCTGATGTTTCAAACAGATGGGACTTCTAGCTGGTACTGAAGCAATGGCCCCAGCATGGTGGTGTAGGGACACTGTCCTGTTGGACATACCAACTTTTGGAAGAGACATAAAACTGAACCTCAGCCACATTCTGCCTACAATACCTACATTTCTCCTGCAACATCAACTGGATATGATACTTTTACCTACATTGTTTTGAAAACTGATGTATACTACTGCAGTGTGCAGTTAAAGCTGCTATGTTCCACTCTAGAGGTGGATGTGTCAGAATCTTGTCTGCAATGATGCCTTTATAACAATAGCTTATAAAGGGATTCTTGGGGGTGAAAAGTGCTATATAAACATAAAGTACTGTTTTCTCTGAAAGGATCATGTATGAAGTCACTAGATATATGGGAGAAAACCATCTACTCAAATGCAGTGCAGAGACTTGTGCTGACTCTGTATAGGGGTGAATTTCACCCATGATGAATATCTTCTTAAGTTTCAATAAGGAGAAAGGAAATACAGAGTGAGCATAGGACAGTTTAAAAGGATTTAACTGGCCTTTGCTTCGAGTTTGGCAGTGGTCTGTTAAGCAGATTTTTGATTTACACAGGAGCAAAAAGTAATTAAATTCGTAGGATTACAATTGCTTCTCTGACTAAGTGTAATTTAGCTTTAAACTATTTTTTTAAAATTAGCTTTTCAGGCAATGCATTTTTTTTTAAAATGTGGGTTAGTCAATTTAACGTTTTAGTGAAAACTTTATAAACCCATCAAGAGATTTACATATGAAAAACCAGCTACTGAGCAGGAAAAAAGGTATACTTCAAAATTTTATTTTATAATAAATGTAAATGCCTCCTTTTGAGTGAAATAGGTTTTTTTTGTAAATTAGAACACTTCACTTTGCAAGCGTAAAGGCACAGAACAGAAACTACTGTAATTTTTGTTTTAACGGGGAGAGTCTAAAATTCTTACCTGTAAATGATGTATTTTAGATTCATTATTCCGCAGCATTTCCTTCTGTCTTTCAATTTCTATTTCAAAGCTACAAATCTGATTATGTAAAGTTTGTATACTCTTGTTCTTTTCCAAACTTTCATTCTGGAGCATGGCCACCTGGAAAAAATTCTACAATTACTCCTGCCAAAACTTGTGAAAAATACCTGCAACTTCATTTTTTAAAACTGTCCTAGAGTTTTCCCCTTAAGCTCAGAAGAGAGATCCTAGCAAAATCTCTCTCCACGTCTAGAAGACTACCAGAAAAATCTGAAGTTTCTAATAATTTCCCCCCCATTCCCACAGTGTTGTACTGATACAACCTGACCTAATAAATGAGAAAAAGTGATATGCAAAAGCAGCAATAAATCTTACTTATAAACACAACTGTTTATTTGGGTCACTATTTAATAGGTCAGTGTCTAGGCTTTCGACTCACTCCCTGACATGGAGGTGGTTAGCTATTCAGAGGAAGCAGCCTATTTAGTTCCAGATTGGGGTTGGTGATGCTAATATTGCTTAAAAAGAAATGCCAAAGAAAAGTAGCACTGAAAAGGCCTATGTAGGAAGGAGAAAGATTTAGTAAATACTACTCCCTCAATCTAAGTCATTTAATTGACCTCACCAAGTATAGTAATTGTCTGGGAATGGATGGCTGTGTACTAAAGAAAGGTAGTCAAAGCAGCTCAACTAATATTACTGTAGATGGAATCTGTGCAGTCCAGAGCAAATCCAAAAGCGTCTACTAGCACCCAAAGAGACAAAGAGGATGCACAGAGTGTTAGTGATGATATTCTTTTTCTGTCTGGGAACACCTTTTCATAAATCTTATTTGTTTGTGACTGGTTTTCATTTTAAACCATCAGCCATGTTGTTGGAATGCTATGGGAAACATCTAACAGGCGCCGCAAGGGACGTATAAAAGAGTGTAAGCAATCTATTCATCACTAGTTTTGTTGCTTGTATGTGCTACACTTTTACACAATTTCCTTCTTGCAAGAAGTGTGCATGATCTATAGGAGAGACACAAGGTGGGTGAGGTAATATCCTGGGACCAACATGGCTACAATTACACTGCATACATTATCTGTAGGTTATTCAACAAGAAAACTAAAAGTATCTGACATCTAGACAATGTTTTACTCATTACATCTCAGCATTGCTTCTGATAGACAGACGATAGGAAACACCATTTTGGATCCAATTAAACAAATGTGAAAGTTCCTCTTTCAGACTAATTATTTTACACCACATTCAAACAATAAAACTAAACAACCCCAAGACAACCTCTAGTGCTTCTCAGGTTCAGACACCTTTGACTTATATCATAAGGTGGGCACGACCCTTGGTGCACCACCACTTCTGCTGTTTTAAAACCTTGTTTCAGTATTTTCTGCTCTTGTCACTTTACTGCCAGGCCCAGAGTCAAGAACTAGATCTTTACAAGACAAGATAAGAAAAAATGATTTCCATTCCCGCAAAAGTCGCTGAAGACCCATACAAATTAACAGTGCTGAAATCTTAAGGGGACAAGATCCCACCTAAAAGTTATGGATGTTGGAACAAGATCCTGTACCTCATTTCTACAAGGATACAAGAGGGCCTAGTAGAAATAAGACATGAAGCTGATTTTTTCCCCTTGCATTAAAGGGAGCGAGAACTGCCAGTCACGGAAGGAAAGCAAGCCTAGTGTATTGGGGATATTTTTCAAGAAGAGTTTAACCATGTGAAAGTTTGCCTACCATATAAATCAGACCACCTGGGTAGCTACTCTAATTTGTGCATCCAACTTTTCCATAATGAATCAGAGTTCTTTACTTATCAGTGACATTTCTATTCCCTTTCTTTCATTATTTCCTCTCCATACCCCCAGATCACAAGCCAGTTGCACTTGTGCTGCTGGTATTATATTTCCATTTTTATGTAAGGTACAGTATATGGCCGGTCTTGTATTGAGATTTTCCATGCAGTTTACAGGGCCATATCCTGCGGTCCTTAGTCAGACAAACCTCTCATTACACCACATGTAATCTGAAAGTAACTCATGCATGAATAGAGATAAATAAATATACAGGATTTAAATTTCATTTGGCTTGTGCCTTTTGAATTTGAGTACATCAATTTTAAAATAAGGGAGCACAAAAAGAAACAAAACTATTATCAGTATTTTATGTAGTGTACCTGAAATCAAGAATAATGAATTTCTTCACTTACTAGTCATATTTCAATGTTACAGTGGATGCTATTTTGCTGTCTTCCAAAAGCATTTAATCAATTAAGGTATTATTTTACTATTTCAGAATTCTATTATGGGAAACCAATTCACACTCCCAAATAAGAAATGAAAACATTTCTCATCCCCTACAAGATTGGATTAAATAGTTATCTCCACATTTATATCATATGACATGGCTTTTGTATTTAAACATACATAGCAGGATTTATTAGAGAAGCTACAAAATTTGGATTGGAGTCACGATTCCCCGCATCCCAAAATTCCAGGGTATTTGGATTCAGGCTTCTAGTTTGTCCCCACTACAAAGACAGACTCAGGTCATGAAATTCAGATTCCCCACTACCCAATCTTTTGATTTGATTTAAATTTGTTTCATCTCTCTGCTTTTTGTCAACAGCAATATTCACTTACTGAGGTTATCATTTAGCACATGCTTTGGAAGGGACAATATACAGCAAGCCGAAGGCTTTCAGTTTGTACACCATTTAGGTGTTCTGTGTCATCAAAGAATCATCCTGAATGGGAGCAGTTAACTTCTTTTATTTCCTTCCATTCAAATCCAGTTAAGTACATAGGATGAAATTCTGGCCTCACTGAACTCAGTGGACGAAACTTCCATTGGCTTCAGTGAGGCCAGGATTTCACCTATATTCTTCAGCAGAAGTTCTCTCTCTGCCCTAATGCATTCAGTGCCATGAGTTACTTTAACTGGAAGGAGAGGACACTAAGTCACAATCCATTTTATTACACCTCTTGACAATAAAATCACTGACATGTGATGTGTGGTTAGCTATTCTGGTAACTTGGCACTGTCCTGGGATTTCCAGTGATTCAACTCATTTATTATGTATAGGAAGAAGTTTACAAAGCAGGAAGTGCAAAAAGACAACAGTGATAAGCAATTAAGACTGAAAAAAATCTGCACTGAGGCATTTATTTTCTTACCGCTAAAAAAAGAAAGAGAGAGATATAGAATTGCTCAACAGTTTTTAAATGATACAGCATATATCAGTGCAATTACAATTCTTTTGAAGTGCAGTATGGAAAATAAGAAAAATATACTGTAAGTCACAGGGAAGATGCTTTCTTTAATTATGTAAAATAAATTTTATAGCTTGACTCAAATTAGCAAAAAAGGAAAGAAGAATATGAACCTGTATTTGTTAAAACTGAAACATTTACTACACTTAAACTACACCACTAAATTATGGGAATTTCTTCTTAGATTTGAAGGTGATGGTAAAATGAGATGTTGTTCTCCTCTGTAGTGAAACTAAAATTTACACAAAGAAATACATCTGAATAAAAGCACGCTAGAATCCTCTTGCGCAAAAGAAATTGTTTTCTTGTTGGGCTCTGAAGAAAAATGCTAGCACAACAGGGAAATTGCTCTCCACATAGTTCAGTGAACTCTGGCAAATAAACTTGTGTAGACTGAAGTTATAGGCTTACATCTCCATTTGCCAGTGGGCTCTCATCTGGTTTGCTTTACCTTTCTCTTACTTTAATATATGCCTTCACTTGATCCCCTCCCACTCCAAGACAGGCTAAAGAGGCTCCGGACTTTTCTACTTTTAGATTTAGGAGAATTTGTTCAGAAACACTGGATTAAAAGTAATTCAGTATTTGGTTAAACTATCAAAATAATGTTTTTATTTAAAACACTGAACCTCTTAAGACCTGTTTAAAATATGTTGACTCATTTCACTATTGATTGGATGCAGCATTGACACATATTTTAAATTCAAAGCCTACGAAAGGCCTGCGTTCTAAACAAAACCTAAATGCTCTAAATTAAATCATTATTCAAAGGAGCTGAAGCTGTTAGGGAGGTGATCTGCAGCATCTGGTCTCCCAATAAATTCCCCCAAGTCCCAAAAACTCTTTAAAGACAAGAGTTCCAAGGGAGCATTGCACAACGTGAACTTAGTTAGATCCAGCATCAGAACAGAAACCAGCCTGCCTGAGAGTAACAGCATGTCAATTAATAAAAGTCTCTTCAGGCCAAGAAGCTTGGAGAGCTCTTGATAAATTTAAAATAAAAATGAAGCCGGTTCAGTATGTGGAGTTTTCTAGGATCTGATCTCCAGAAAAATATACAGGTAGATGCAGCTCCTAACATTGCAGTACTTTTCCTAATGGTCTCTTTCATAAGAAAAAGAAATTGAAGGAGAAATTTAATGTCAGCTGGTTTGATAACTTAAATATTAAAATACTAAATTCATAGCAACACGTGAATAAAAATTACATATTTACTCGTGAAGCCAATTTTCTTATTTTATTTTATTGTAATAAAAGTGATGTTACACTGACTCATTTTACTGCTTTTTGAGCCTACTAGTGCTTTAGCTGTATTTCCAAACAGCTTCTGAACAAAAGTGTTTTCCTCTATTTTTATAGAATTTTAAAAAAATTAATGAAAATTAAAGTGAGTAGAAGATATACCTTATTTTCTAGAGAATTACTCCATTCTTTCAATAAATTTACATGCTGCACTGCTGAGCTGGCTTCATGTGCTTTAATTTGCTGATTTGTTCCCTGTGACAACAAAGAATTTATACATTTTAGCCAATTTCACTTTTTTAAAAAAACCAATAATATAACACAAGAATATAAAACCAGCCCTACATATATTTTGGTACACGGATGTACTTTACAAAAATATAAACAGAGGGGAAATCTACTTGTGAACTTATGAAAAAGTGAGAAATACATTTAAAATCAAGTGTTTTATCCAATTGCTGTATATTTCCAATGTACTTATTTATCAGAGGAACCAAAATGGAGAAAAGATTTACAAAATGAATGGTTTTAGAACCATCTCTCTAATTTTTACACTAAAGAAATCACAAAACAAGTCATATAACTCCAACATCTGATTCCACAAATAATAGGTTTAATTAACCATTTTATAAGTTACTGTAAAGTTTCCATTGATGTGAATAGGAAAGAAAAACAGTTAAGGTAAATTTATCATCACTGGAAACTGCCAATTTTGTAGAATCTGCCGACTAAAATAGTTTACAGTGGCTAATTTGCCATTATACAAAGTTAGCAAGACACATCCATTGTTGCTTTATGATGTTCAGATTTCCTGCCCCCTTCACAATCTGCAAATGTCGGTACAAATAACCACTGTAAGTTTACAAAACACACACAGATAATATACAGAGTACATAAGATGCAGATCATGTTACCTTCTACTTCACACTATACTTCTGTAAATGTTTTGCAATGCAGTTTATATCTGTTTAGATGCTAGATATGTTGCAAGCAACTGGAAAAGTTTCAATGATCTTCAATGTATATACTCTATATAAAATATTCAAAAATATATATGTGGATATATGTACATATATACACACATATACATACATAAAAAGAATGAACAGTGATACATAAGACATAACAGTGGGCAGTGCTACATCATTAATTATTTCTACAGTTGAGAGAGCAACTGTGTGTTTAAATTGTTGAATGCTTTCTTTTTTACACTGGCAGAATATTAAGGGCCTGATCGAAAGTCCTTTAACATTAATGGGAAAAGACTCTCATTGACTTCAATGGGACTTAAAACAGGTCTTAAGATATCAATGGGAAAGAAGGTTTATAGGAGTGTTGCACACGTACACAAAGATCTAGTTTCATGGGTCACCGTGAGCTTCAAAATTATGACATTTAATTTGATAAATTCCGTTTTTCCGGTCAGCAGCTTTTGAATTTTTACTGTAAAACTGTCAGAATTTGCTGACACTCTCAGATGCATGGTATGAAAAGTAAGATCTTGCAAATATGGAAATAACAGTGTTGAAACTATACTCAAGTTTTTTCTTACTTTGTGGTGACTTCTAGGATTTAAGCTGTAATTTTTATTAATTCTATGCTGTGGTTTGACTATGCACCTATATGCACACACACATATATACATATGTATATATGAATGTACATAAAATAAACATTCTAAGTGGGCCCACCTATTTTTAATCATAGTGTATATATTCACACGCATAAACAGAAGAAATTAAACAAATTTAATTCGGGAAAAAAATTAAATACTTCCATAGAACAGCTGAAATTACTAGACAGCTTGTGGAGAACAAAAAAATGACTATTTTTCTCTTATTTCAAAGAAGAGAAAAGTTAAAGTTCTTAATGTAATTATGTCTTCTGATCTCAGACATCTGTAACTGGCTAACTGAAATCCCAAGATATCACCAGTATGTGTATGTGCTTTTTATAATTTTACATATATAAAAATATATGCAAAAATGAACACCTGCTGCATAGTCTTAATCACTCATGCAACTGGATGAATGTTTCTTAACCAAGAGTAGAGACGTCCAGAACTTTCATGTCAAAATGTTAAGTTTTCTTATTGCAGACTTTCATCAATTGGGAAGTATAATTGTTATATACTGACCTGAAAAGTGCAGCCATAACGCTTAAAACTACAGGTACTTGGGGCATTAATACATTCTGACAAATGTGCATTCAACTGCAATAGGAAAAAAATGTGAGTTTTGGCAGAAAACGTTTGCATGATAATGCTCAGAACATATAAAGGGCACAGATCATCAGATTTGTATTGTGTGCCATTTGTAAAACATACAGTACATGTGTGTATATTATCTCCACTCTGACTCAGAGTGTATAAACTGTATATACACATGTAACCACACGCACATGCCAATACAATATACAGAGAGACACATTTAATATACAGTGAAACCTCCACTGAAGACCATTCCTGTAGGCAACCCCATTTAAAAACAAAACAAAAAAACAAAACAAAAACCACTTTAAAGAAACCCAAGGCTTTCCATACATTTTTATTTGATTTTTAATTAAAGGTCAATCTTTTCTTGACAAATGATTTTTGCTGGTCTGTTGGGTAGTCACTCAAGACCAGTTTCACTGTAGTAACATACGACTTTTCTAACTCTAGTTTCATTAGGAACAGATTGTCAAAACGTGACATGCAATTCTCAATATCAGAATTTAAAATAAAACAAAACTAAACAATGAAGACTGTAAACAAATACTGCATGAAACAGACAAATACTTTATATCTGGGTGCAGCTGAGTCACATTTATAATGCAGTACACAGGATTCAATGTTCTAAAGTAGGAAAAGGCCTGTATTTTGCACAGATCCAATATTCTGAATGATGATAAACACAGAAAATAAGTTGTCCTTTAAAATAAAATCACAGAAGTATATACGAAGAGCCGTAATGAAATGCAGCCATTTTTAGGGGACAGGGCAGCAGATAGATGCAAACTGCCTAAGAGCTGGAATGAAGGGCCATTTTGTAAAGGACACCATGACAAACCTCAGCTCTTCTGACAAGTGCCTTAAGACCTTTATTTCCATACAGAGCAGAGAGGACCTTGGGGCCAGATTCTCACCTGGTGTAAACTCTTATACCTCCACTGAGTTCAAGATATTTAAAAAGACCCACACATAGTAAGCCTCTGGTACTCAATTCATCCACCTCCAGAAAAAGGCCTGAATGGATCCTGCCTGCTTATGAAACTGTGGTGCTAAAGAAACAAGGTTTTTCCAATCTAATTTTGAAATGTTTAACTCATCCCCCTCTGGCATATGCAACATCTACTTTGTTTTAAACACTTACTGTAGAAATTCACAATGAAAATTCAAAAGAAACATTTCAGAAAAAAAAATTAAAATCAAATAAGAAAAAGTACATGTGCTATACGAGATTTAAATGGGGGCACTGCTTCTTCAACTTCCTCAAAACTAAGGATTGTGCCAACCAGTAACCATTTACACATATTAAGAGTTGCTATATTTCTATAATAAAATATCATGTTCACTTTTTGTATACTATTTGTACACTATTGAGAATGGCACAACACAATTTTCTCAAATTGTTAGGCAGGCATTTGCCTATATCACCTTAGAATGGTTGTCCCTAGTTATCCAACTGGGCTTCAGATTCATTTTCTTAACATCAGAAAAAAATGAAATAATCAACAAAATGATGCAGGGATAAGATGGCAGCTGGTTAAAGTCCAACCCTACCAACAATTTTTAGAATCCAATTCCACCAACCCTTATCATCAAGCCTCGTGCCTATTGATGTGAGTTGACCTATTGTTTTTAATGGGACAATTCACAGTAGTAAGGACTAAGCACTTCATTCTTAAGTCCCTCACTACTCAGGACAGCATTTAAACATTTCTTATTGACTTCAGTAGGATTTAAGAATATGTATAAGTGTTGTTATGAAAAGGAGTGCTTTCCTGAATCAGGATCTCAGTTGGTAAATATATACTGGCAGAAATGAGCCCCAAAGGTGGCCCTCCACTTATGTTATTAGACAGATGCCTAGATCATCTTCTCAAGAGCATAATGTTTATTAATATGCACAAGGCCTACTATACATTTTACATTGCACATTCCTTCGGGCAGAGACAGTTAGAAAGTGCCTAGCACACTTTGAGCACTAAATATGATTATTCACTTATTGTAACGCTAAAATGATGTATTCCTATATCAGGAAAACATAACCCAAAAAAATCTAATGGAGTATCAGTGAAAAAGGATACCTCAAAAAATGAGTTTAAAAAAAATGAATATTTTAAGGAGTGCTGGAGACAAATATGTGCTCTCCATTCTAGATCATACAAAAGGATTTATTTTTAGAAAAATATGCACATCAGCCTTTACAGATACTACTAACGGATCAAACAAAGGAATACATTCAGACACCACAAGATACAAATGAAATTTATCGGCTCAAAATATTAACTGAATTTTCTACATATGTTAGAAGCTTTAGTAGCTTGTTGCACCTGATCACAAGAAATGCCATACTGGAACAGACCAATGGTCCATCTATACCAGTATCCATTCTCTAATCGTGACCAGTACTGGAGGCTTCATGGGAAGGTTCCAACCTCCCATGATGCAACTAGCAAACATCAAAAGGAAATGTCTTCTTTATCTCAGTTATGGATAAGTTTTATCCCAATCATGTGAAGTACAGACACTAAATATTAAATCCTTTCTTGAATAAGATTAAACTATTTACTTAACATTTATCCTGTGGCAGTGAGTTTCAACAGTGTTTCCTTTTAGACAATTTAAACTTGGTGCCTATTAATTTCATCAAAAGTGCCCTCTTATCCTTGTATTGAGTAAGCATTTAGCTGATTAAGCATCAGCTAAATCGGTTTAACTGAAATATTTCTATGGGCACGTCTTCACTACCTGCCGAATCGGCGGGTAGCAATTGGTCTATTGGGGATCGACTTATTGCGTCTAGTGAAGACGCGATAAAATCGATCCCTGATCGCTCTGCCGTCGACTCTGGAAATCCACCGCGGCAAGAGGCGGCAGCGGAGTCGACGGCGGCGCAGCAGCGGTTGACTTGCCGCCGTCCTCACAGCCAGGTAAGTCGACCTAAAATACGCAACTTCAGCTACGCTATTCACATAGCTGAAGTTGCGTATCTTAGGTCGACCCCCCGCTGTAGTGTAAACCTAGCCTAAAGCATCTATACCAGCATGATATCTAAGTGTCAGGCCCTTCATTCTCCTCCTTTGCAAATGTAACAGTCCGAACAATATTTTTAATCTCTCGCGTGGACCAACTCCACACAACAGCTGTTCAGTATCTGCTACAATCTTTTCTGAGATGAGGAGACAAAAATCAAAACAGCATTTAAGGTCAGGATGTACCTCTGGCTTGTATGCCATATGAGACAGCTCTAATGTCAGTATATGCTACTATATTTTAGATTTCTCATTCTATTTGAATATTGAGACTTGAAGAATACACGCTGCCTAACACTATCCAAAGGTTCTGCTCTACTGGCCTCGATAAGTGCTTCTAACTCAGTTTTCATTAAGAGAGAAAGCAGGAAAGATAAAAGCTAATCTTTTTTGACACGCCATGTGTAATAAATACAGAAAATTAAGAAAGTAATTTCTGAAAGAATTTCCTAAGAAATCACAAAAAAATTATTAAAAAATTATCACACTTAACTGTAGTGGTAGATAAGCCTTTTCTTTAGATCTCACATGGTAATAAGGAAATGGCTTCTGGCAAAATTCTTGCGAGATCTTACTAATAACAAAGTTCTAAGCTGAACACTGTTGAATAGGGATTTATTTAATATTTCAGCACAACTCTAGGCATGACTTCTTACCTCACTCCTCAAGAGTGATGTAACACTGCATTTATGAGGACATGAAACCGCGACAGAAGGGCAGTCTGTATCTTCATGTTTCTAAAAGAAAAAAGAAAAAAAAAGCAAATTACAATTTATACTTTATCTATATTTAAAATTACAAACCATTTTATAACAGGACTTGCCTGAAAAAAGAAGTAACTTACCATGCTATAATTAAATATATATATTTACATGGTGCTATACAGTGTGCAGTACTGTTAACATTGCAACATTGTATTTGTACAATGTTTGGAAGGAACAAACACAGATGTTACACTTTCAGTTGATATGTATTTCTTAACTGTTTTTGATTCAGAAAAATAAGGGATTTATCATATTTTCCTGTCGAAAGAAGAGCAGTTTCCATCATCCTTTATCAATGAAACCTCAATAAAATCAAAGTTCTCTATCCCATGAACCATGTAGGTGAGTGTGCATTATTGGAAGAGAGGATAATTGCCAAGATGATATTCCTTCCAATACCACCATACAGTGCATTGGAAAGCTCTTCAGATATTTATGCTTCTGAATGGCAGAGAACCCTGTAAATCCATCTACTCGTATTCACTCTTTTGACCATCCTTTAATTTTGAGTCTCTTTACCATTTGATACAGAATTCTTGCACTATACATCAAAATACTGAAGCTTATTTAAAGCTTCTTTTGATCAAGCCACAGTGCATTTTGTGTGTTCATCTCCTACTTTACATCCATTTCTCACTATGTCACACAGGTCTAGAAGACTAAGGGATAGACTGAAAGTTTACTCTTAGCCCACAGTAGAGGGCACCATGTAAATCACTGACAATTCTCTCAGGTTCCCACCTTGCTTCAGGTGGTGAGTAATCCGCTATTGGTTCATGGCCCAAATCCATGCTCCCTGAAATCAATTGGAGTCTTTCCAATGACTTCAACACACATTTGATTTTGGTCCCTATTCCAGGAGTAGAATACTACTACTTCTATTTTGATCAGCAGAACTCATTCCTTGCCCTTGGGCACCCACTCTCCAGGGAGGCTGCTCTCAACTCTTCCATATGATGTGAGATGCAGGTTGCACATAATCTTGACTTAAATTAGGCTAGGATAACAAGGTTTTCAGAATAGCAAAGGCAGCATGCAAACCCATTTTATAGCAATTTTACAAATTCTCTTTTTCTGTATAATACTTTGATTCTTTAATAATAAAATA
Organism: Terrapene triunguis; assembly: GCF_002925995.2. Lineage (NCBI taxonomy): Eukaryota > Metazoa > Chordata > Testudines > Emydidae > Terrapene > Terrapene triunguis. The sequence continues at coordinate 768,071 of NW_020664540.1, read as the reverse complement.
CAATTTTCACTTCTATTTTTGCTTTGAAGAATGAGCAATTTTGTCTGCCAGAAAGACACAGTGGACTGTAGAACATGTTGTACTGTACCAAAAGCTTTTTGTTTGCTTCAAATAAAATGAAATAAAATTGTGTTTAGAAATGAATTCACCTAGGGAGATAAAGCATTGCAGTATAGCCTACACAAATACTTGCAATTAAAATTTAAAAAAGCACAAGTCCATATGACTATCTAAATAGTCTGTCAGCCGCAAAGGGGATTTCCTACGCTGCAGGGCAGGCAGATTCTATGAAGACGAGAACCATACATGAAACAAGAAAATTTATTTTTGTTTCCATTTGCATACCTTTGGTTTTTTCTTTGTACAGTCTCGAAAAAATGTTTGTACTGCTTTTCATTTTCTGTTCAAGTCCCTGAAATGCCTGCCTGACTCATTAATGTGCTTATAAACCTGATGGTCTGCACAGGCCAACAGAGATGAACTTAAGCTCAGGGTGAGCAGATGGATTGCACAAAGCAAATCTCTCTTTCATCTAACTGAGTGGTCTGGTTACAACCAGACTAAGTCTTGGTACTCAAGTATACCGGTAGTCAGGTAACGTTCCAAAATAAACCCAAATTTATCAGCATTTGTATAATCTCACAGACTACATTCTTCCAGGCTTTTAAAACAATGTTGGCACAAAGGTATTTACTGCTTGATCAGTGGCTGATCTCTACTCCTCCAGGATTTTAACGCTGTGGCTATTGTTGCGCTCTTGAAACACCAAAACCACCACAACTGGAAGCTGGTCCTATGTAGCAAACTATTAGTTTCATTAATATTTTGAATATAGGAACACCTAACACTTTTGATTTGCTGAACTCCTACAACAAGCAGGCATTGGTCTAACTCTACAAAGGTTCCTGCTCTCCCCTTTTTTATGCTTCAGTGCTTCATTTTAATCACAATTTTCAACAGAACTGAGAAGTTTTTGCATTCCCCTCCACTAGTCACAGAGCATTTGCTTGCCATCTATAACACCACTTGCTACATCCGAACACGCTTGTCACTTTTCTTTAACCTTACAGATCCTTTCAATTCTGCAGGATAAGCTCTTAAAAGTTTAATTTGAGATCTATAGATTGTTAAAATAAAATGTTGGATGAAAAGCAAGGGAAGGTTTTTCCTATCTGTGCAATTAGCCTGCTCCTACCATCTGTGATCAAATTGGAAACTAATCCTTAGTGACCATAGGCTCTCATGGGGACAAGACACTTCTTGGGGATACCCCAATGTCCAGGTCAGTAGCAGCTGGTACAGGTATAGGAAGGACTGTACTTACCAACTTGCTCTTGTTAAGAAGTTTATAAAGAAGCAAAATACAAAAAGGACTGGCTAATCCCTCAGATTTTTACTACATGTAAAATTAGACATCTCAGTATACAACTCAATTTAGTATGAAGTGCATTCCCTTTGTGGACCCTGAAAAATACTATGGTCTCTGATGAAGTTACACTTTTTAGAATGCTCTCATTTTATCAAGTTTTGAGGAAAATACTTGCTCAATTTTTTTTCCTTTCCCCCCCCCCCGGAACTACAGAAAACAGTATATGTAAATCAAAAATAACTGTTGGTCTTGTTAAAGATAGGAATTAAAATATAAAAATACAACTCTTGAAAGATTGAAGTCTAATAACATAATTATAGACAAAAATGCATAACTAAGTTGTTTCAGGAAATGCAGCAAGAGAAGCTGAGAAACTTCTGCTTCTGTTATTCAAATCTCACTGTCATAAGACTAGACCTTTTAATTTTTCTGCTCCCTGAATAAAAAAAAAAGAGATATTCAGGAACCCAGGCTGCGTTCAATATGAACATATTTAAAGAATCACTAAGATTTACTCTACAGACACAATATTTAACCCCTAAAAATTAAGTGCAGAATGGCTTTAGACATCTCAATTCAACTATATCCCCAACAACTCCAACTTACAGATAGCAGACTTTCAAGTTTTCCTTTAACAGACAGTTTTGAGAGCTGAGTGAACAGAAGGAATGATCAGCTATATAAAAATAAGTATAACCAAAACTGTAGCATTGTTGTAACTTCTCTCTCCCTAGTTACAATGATGTACTTAAGTTATCTTATCTTTGTTAACTTTTTTTAAAAAAATAATCGAATCAGTAAAAAGAACAGGAGTACTTGTGGCACCTAAGAGACTAACAAATTTATTTGAGCATAAGCTTTCGTGGGCTACAGCCCACTTCATCGGATGCATAGAATGGAACACACGGAAAGAAGATATTTATACATACAGAGAACATGAAAAGGTGGAAGTAGCCATACCAACTGTAAGAGGCCAATCAATTGAGATATCTTCTTTGTGTGTGTTCCATTCTATGCATCCGATGAAGTGGGCTGTAGCCCACAAAAGCTTATGTTCAAATAAATTTGTTAGTCTCTAAGGTGCCACAAGTACTCCTGTTCTTTTTGCGGATACAGACTAACACGGCTGCTACTCTGAAATTGAATCAGCGTATCTGAATAAAAGGAGTATTTTAGAAAGTCATCCACTGGTTCATATCACTCACTAAATCTGGACTAACATGGGAGAAAGGCATCAGAATCTCTCTATTGTGTAGCCCGTATATAACATCTGCCTTTCTCCCATATTTTATTTATATATTTGCCTCTGTATAGTAATGCCTACAGGGTTAGAGGCTAATATGCCTCTATACAAATCATATTAAATAAATCACCAATGCCTCCTGTTAACCCACATATATTTGCTTTGTATTTTCAAAAATACACCCTTGTGAGCTTTGTCCCTATCTAACAGTAATAGCTAAAAACATAATTACTAGAAAGTGGAAAGTTCTAGCCATTCTCTAAGAGGTCCAGGGAGTTGTAGACATGGAAACATTGCACAAATATATAAAAAATAAATACAGTGAATATATATCAGAGTGGGCTCAATATCATAAGATGCAGTGTGTGATAACATACAAAGCCAAGCCACAGAACCTCCACAAATTCTGCCACGCATGACCAGAATGGTAGCCCCAATCTCTATCCTATAGTTCTATCCCACTTATAACACACTGCTTACCAGACACCCTACTCTTGGGCCAAAAATAATAATAATGCTTTCTAAATATGATCGCATATGGTACATGATATGCAGAGACAGTAAGTATTATTGAATTTGATGTCATGTCATTTTCTTCCTTATCAGCTTATACAAGAGTATCTAATTCCCTGCCACACCTGCAAAGGTGACGTAAAGCTGTTCTGGATGAGACAGCACCCAAACAAAGGAAAAATGATAATGTGCTATTCCTCTGAAACACATACTCCTGCTTGATGGTATATTGTTAGGATGGTAGATTTGCACAATATACCAATTTAAATAGGATGGAATAGAAAAATGTATGCCAAAAAATTACTTTAGTATTGCAGTTGTTCCCTGCATCATGTGAAAAATGTACTTTAAAAAACAACAACAACAAAAAAAACCCTGGTTCTTTCTATTTCTGGCGTTCAAATGTTTCCTGTTCAATTTAATTTATACTTGGGTTGTGACAACTTCCTCGACAGCAAGTATATCTTGACAGAATATTTTCCTTTTGAATTCAAAAGTGCTGAAGCAAATTTTGCCTTATTTAAGACTGAAAGCCCAATACCTCGGATGGTTGCTGAAAAAGAAGCATGTGAAAATTGGTCATTCTACATTACATGTAAGATCTGATTTTAGTGATGGAAGAAAACACTGCACCTGTAATGTAATCATTGGGACTTGGCTTTTACAGTATTTACATGTAGTTTCCCGATATTTACAGGTCTTTTCTACATGGTCTGGCAAGTCCTTCCGCAATATTTTCTCTCTGCAATCAGCACGGTGGCATGAAAGTTCTTCGAACTGACAGTCATTTCTCAAATGCATCTGTAAGATAAAACAATCAAGTTAATGACATTTTACATGTTTCTTCTTATCATACCCATGAAAGATAACTCTCCCAAAATAAACTCAGGACCAGAGTCTAATCTTAGATGTGCACCATGTTGTACCTCAGAACATCTGCCAACGCTATTGTGCATGACTACACAGCAATGGATTTACTGAGATACATATTTCTGAAGTTAGAATCTGACCCTCAGATGACTGCTATATTATGTCTTGAAGAGCCAAAATTTCAGATTATCTTAGATATTCAGAAGTACCAGAAGCGTCACAATTTCAAGTGTAAGTGGAAATACCTTTATATTAGAGGCCCAAAACTGGTAACAACGAAATATCAAAAAGGAATTCAAACTAAAAAAGAAAGTATGTGAAATAGCAAAAAAAATAGCTCAGTGAAAAACCACTTACACATCAGCCTTCCAGATCTGCAAAGCAACTGCATGTTACAGGTTTTCCAAATGAGCATCTAAGATTTGTTCTTAAAGTCTGAACATTCTAGCCAAAAACTTTTCCAAATTGAGAGTCTAAAGTTTAGGCACCTAAATAAGTAGCCTGATTTTCATAGATACTAAGAACACAGGACTCCTACTGAAGGATTTTTAGGTACCCCAAACCGAAAATGTTGGCCTATGACTAAGATTCTTTATGGATCAATTAAAAGTAGAGTTTCAAAAAAACTATTATGATCACTTCTATAAACAGTCAGATTAGCTCACATCACTGATTAATCAGGAAATAGGTGGATTAAAATTGAATTCTGTAGATTTTCCCATTCTTTAATTTGAAAGAAAGCTTGTGATGGCATCACAGTACTTACCAGTAATTGTGCCAGTGTTAGTAGTTCATTGCAGCCTTTGTTTTCATTTCTGCAATATATCTGAAGGGCAAGAAGCTCTCTCCTACAGCAGTTATCCTTAAATACCTGAAATTTGAAGCCACTTTGTTTTAGAGATTTAAAAAACAGTTGAAGAACATAACTTCAAATAAAGTAAAAATACTTTTTAAAACAATCCCACAATAGCAATATTAGTTCATTCAGGCTTTGAGTGCAGGGAGCTGACTGACACTGGAAACCAGAAAAAAATCCACACAGTTCACAAACTGAGAGGCAGCCTAACAAAGAAAAAACAAATAGGGCCTGCCTCTTTTTTTATTATTATTCTTTCTGGTATATGAAGAGGACTGAAAGCCTTCCCACACTTCCACTTTTTGAATTTTAAATATTTTTCTGATTGTTTCTCACATTGGACCAATTTCTGTTGGTGAGAGAGACAAGAGCTCTGTGTAAGCTCGAAAGCTTGTCTCTCTCACCTACAGAAGTCACTCGCGGATGGGGGAAAGACTAGGGGTAAAACATAAATTTTCCCAAATGAGGAAAGAACAGAGTGATTAACACAGAATAAAAGAGAGCATCCTATATGTAGTAACAAAGCATACATCAGAGCACAGCATACCCAGCAATAAAAATAGATATACCAAGACAGCGAGTAAATAGTTCCCAGTTAGAAATACCACAAAGGATTGAACTGAGTTGTAGAAAACTGAAGAGAGAGAACAGCAATAATCAGACAGGTACTTATCTATTTAGATATTTATATGTCCCTAAACCATAGTATCCAAATAAACACTATTCTTTTCCTTCCTATTCTTTTTTTCTTCCTTCCTATTCTATTGAAGATATAGCTTTATTAGTGTGTCCATATATAGAACATATGAGTACATGGGCTTTGTTAAAGAGATGACTTTTGCATTTAGTTCTTAACCCAGCGAGGTCAGTGGTCTTTCCTATCTTTTACAGGTATGAGTTCCACAGTTTAGGCTGGCTCCTGTGAAAGGTCAGTATCTTGCAAGCCTCTACTTATTGGGCAACAGTTTCATATTCCCAGTGGAACATAGCTGTTGTTTGGGGTCGTGGAGGGAGAGGTGATATCTCAGCTATCAGGAACAATTCCATCAAGGGCTTGGAACATCAATACAGAGACAGTGAAGTGAACTCTGTATTCACTTGGAAGACAAGGCAGAAAGAAAGCAGCAGAGTAACGTGTTCCCAGCAATCTGAATTAATACGAGAGGTTGCCACACTGTATGCTATGGATACTATTTTTAAAAAAGAAAAGAAAACTGGGTGTGGCTTCATTCCTAGATACAAGCTGCAATAAAGCAGGTCTGGAGATCATGAATACATGGATAATTATGGTTAGTTCCGAGTCCAATAGGAAAGAGTACAATCTTTTAGTCAGTTGCAGTTTGCCAACACCTCTGGCTACTTTACTGGGAAAGCAAACTTATAATGCTGTCAGTACTGCAGAGATAACATACAGTAGTAGAACTTCAGAGTTACCAGAATTATGAACTGACCAGTCAATCACACCCCTCATTTGGAACTGGAAGTATGCAATCAAGCAGCAGCAGAGAGAAGACCAGAAAAAAAAAAAAAAAAAAAAGAAAATACAGTACAGTGCTCTGTTAAACGTAAACTACTAAAAATATAAAGGGAAAGCTGCATTTTTCTTCTGCATAGTAAAGTTTCAAAGCTGCATTAAGTCTATGTTCAGTTGTAAACTTTTGAAAGAGTAACCATAACGTTTTGTTCAGAGTTCTGAACATTTAAGGGTTATGAACAACCTCCATTCCCGAGGTGTTCGTAACTTTGAGGTTCTACTGTAGTTGCATGAGAATTATTTTGCCTACTGCAACAGTAATAAAATTAAAGCAAAATTCTGATCACAGAATCTTCACTGCGATAGTTAGATGAAGCAGAAAGATTTTTGTATGCTTTTCGGACACCAGGTTAAGTTTAATGAGCGGGCACTTTTTTCCTCACACAAATCTACGTAACATGGATTTTTGTAATTTTTTTCCAAAATAATTCATAAACAATTTAAAGAGGCTGCAGTTTTGCATATCATAATAAAGATAATGGAAAGAGATTTTTGAATAATTTTACAAGGTGTTTCGACAGTTCTATAAAACCTTTGGGCTGTTCCATTTTGTGAAAGCAGAAGTTAGTGTGGAATTTCAGTTTTACAGAAAATAGTCATGACTTGCACAGTAAGTCTGGTATGTGTTCAATAATCCACGTTCTCCTTAGTTTCCTCCCCCTGTGCTGGTAGGAAAAGTTGAAGGTATGTGAGGTTTCCCAGCATATATAGCCAGGTGTCTGTCTGTTTGGGGTTTTTTAAGTGGGAAAGGTAAGGGGGAATGTTACATTAAGGTGATGACCTGGCTGGACATTTTTATTATTATTATAAATTATCTGCTTGATAGCAGCAACTAGGAACCCCAGCATGGCAACCACATCAGGGCCCCATTGTGCTTGGCACTGTTCAGAGAAGTAACAACAGATGACAATCCCTGCCCCAGACACCTCATAATCTCTATGGTACACAAAACAAAATGACTGTAGGGATGAGGTAACAAGATGAACAGAGTCTAGCACAAAAGCTATTTTTAAAATAAAAATCTGATTTAACTTATAGATACAGGAAATTGGATATAGATGTCATTAAATGGGAGGAAAGCCACTGCGGAAGACCTAAACCTAAGTGCAACAGATGTGTTTCTACTAAGGGGTCGCAGTGATAGGAAGATACCCTGTATAGCTAGCTACACTGTCTACAACACAGCACTCTGCAGAGCTCTCTGCATCCTGGAAGAGAACAATTTTGTGAAAAGGCTACAGAGAGATTGATATATCCAACATCTCTCTCTTGAGAGTAAGGGAGTACCTACATCAGTATAGAACTCATCTCAAAGCTTTGATAATCAAGGTGTCAGAACTGAATAAATGGTAATTACTATTCAAAAAGAACTTTCTTTTACACTGATGAAACATTACGTAGTCAATACCCTGTTTAAAGTGTGGGTGAAAAAATGGAAAAAAGGATGTCAATGAAATAACCTTCTTAACTGTGCACGTAAAGCAGTGGTCTCCAACCTTTTTACGCACAAGATCACTTTTTGAATTTAAGATCAATCCAGGATCTACCCCGCCCCTTTCCCCAAGGCGCCATCCCATTCACTCCATTCCCCGCTCCCTCTGTCACTCGCTATCCCCCACCCTCACTCACTTTCACCAGGCTGGGGCAGGGGTGCGGGAGGGGGTGTAGGCTCTGGGCTAGGGCCTAGGGGTTCGGAGTGTGGGAGGGGGCTCTGGGCTGAGCCTGGGCCAGGGGGTTGGAGTGCAGGAATGAGGGGTGTACGTTCTGGGAGGAAGTTGGGGTGCAGGGGTCATATGGTCACACTGCATCTAATCTCATAGAATCCACTGGACATTTCATGGAGTTTTACTTTTTATTTGTGTCATTTGTGGTTTACAGATCCAAAATCCTTCAGGGATTGTCATAAATCAGTGTAACATTCTCAATTGTGGGGTATGCATTGGTTGAGCCTGGGGGGCAGGGGGTTGGGATGCAGGAGTGAGGGGTGTGGGCTCTGGGAGGGAGTTTGGGTGCAGGAGGGGACACCAGGCTAGGGCAGAGTGTTGGGGTGCAGAAGAGAGTGAGGGGTGTGGGCTCTGGGAGGGAGTTTGGGTGCAAGAGGGAACTCCGAGCTGTGGCAGTGTGTTGGTGTGCAGGAGGGGGTGAGGGGTGTGGGAGGGAGTTTGGATGCAGGAGGGGGCTCTGGGCTGGGGCAGGGGCGTGGGTGCGAGGTGCAGGCTCTGGCCGGGAGATGCTTACCACAGACAACTCCTGGTCGGTGGTGCAGCGGGGCTCAGGCAGGCTTCCTGCCTGCTTTGGCCCCATGCTGCTCCCAGAAGCAGCTGGCTACTGGCACATCTCTGCAGCCCCAGGGCGGGGTGCAGGGGAGGCGGCTCTGTGAGCTGTCCCCGCCCCCAGCACCATCCCTGCAGCTCGGTTCCCAGCCAATGGGAGCTGCAGGGGCAGTGCTTGCGAGCACGGGCAGCACCTGGAGACCCGCTGCCTCCCTCCCCTCCAGGGGCCGCAGAGACGTGCTAGCAGCCAGTCACTTCTGGGAGCGGCGTGGGGCCACGGCAGGTAGGCAGCCTGCCTGAGCCCCGCTGCGCCAGACCAAGATCAGCTCCTCGACTGATTCACCTGGAGTGGCACTCGGGTGAGCTCGGAGGAACTCGGGGCCATTTGGTCAGGATCGGAGGCGACTTTTAGCTGCCTGGAGATCGTGATCGAATGGCAGAGGCTCCAGGATCAACCAGCGTTAAGGCTTCCAATCCTGTATGGTTACTACTTTGGCATGCTGTAAGACATACTAGGCTCAAGTTGTACAATAAAAATTTTTCCCAAGAAACAGCATTATAACGCTTTAAAAAAAAAAAAAAAAAAAAAGATTTCTGCAAAGTAGAAAAACACATTTTAAATAAATCATAGCAATTGAATATTAGGAATAAGAGACTATTTTAACAACAATACCTTATCTTTAACTATGTTCTCTTGACACGCTGTACATTTTGGATTAGAAGAACTGGAGAGAAAAAAATAGACAAATTATTTTCTATCCCACGTTGAATTTTCTGTATTTATCAGATTTTAGATTGGTGCAAGTAAATCAAAGGCGTCTTGTTTAATTATAATTGCTCAAAGTATTTAAAAATATTAATGATTAAGAAAGTATAGCTCAATGAAAGTTAGTATAGAATCAAATGGAACAAATACTACTAACATTAAAGAAAACAAAATATAAAGTAATCCTTCAAGAGAATTTGAAAACTGAGTAAATAGTTGAATTCAACTTCCACTTACAATGGAAAATGCTTTTTTAACTATTAAAAAAAACGTATTTAATAGCAGCATAAAATGAAGTACAGACTTCCTTTGCCAGGATTTTTCTTCTTTCTTGTTGTGATGGTCCTGAATATAGTCATTTTAAACATCTACCTATTTCTTCATCAGATACAAAGATCAATTTAGATGCGTTTATACACCATAAATTATGGGAACAATATGAACAGCCACAATGGATGAAACATTGGTCAATTCAGCCTGGGGAACTGTACCTGGCATTCCAAAGGAAGGAAAAAAGAAAACAACAACAACAGCCATAATGCTTCCAGCCAATTGTTCAATGCTTTACATGGAAAAAATAACATCCATTCCTAACTTCTACAGCAGGGCTTTGGGGCTGTGCTCCGGCTCCGCTCCCACTCCAGGCAAAAACCTGCAGCTCCACTGCTCCGGAGCTGCTCCGCGCTCCAGCTCCGGGCTCCGCTCCAAAGCCCTGTTTTACAGCACGCCTGATCCAGCAGCTCTGGTTACCTCTCAGTATTTCAGCATGCATAGACAAAACGATTATTAGTGTCTATTACATACCTAGCTCTTTTTAAAAAGCCAGGCATAATTTGACTCAATCTCCTATGTCAGTAAATTCTACAGCATGATTATATAGGCCATGAAATATTATTTAAAGGAAACCTAAATTTACCTCATGCCCCTCCCCCCACGCACACACACACACTTCTCCCAGTAATCTTCCCTCGATTATTAATCCCTATTCCATCCCTTATTTGTACAGTTGCCTTTATTTGTGTTTGGATTGTAATCTCTTGTAGAACAGGTAAATTATTCTATTTTTATAAAGTGACTTGTACAGTATAAATAAGTTATTGCTGTTAATAATATTATGGGTCACTAAAGGAATGACTGATCAACTGTTGCTGTCATTCAGGTTGAATATTCCAATCAAATCCTACCCCGTCCCAATTAACTAATCCTACTCCTTGTAATTGCACATGGTATGTAAATCTCAACATGCTTCTGAGTATCTTCATTGCCTCACAGCTTCAATATCGTCAATATTTTTCTTAAGGTGCGGTGAACAAAATTGGAGACAGTATTCCACATGAGGGTATATACTGTGTGATACAAGGTCATCATTTTCTAGCTTTTACTGAATGCACTCAAGCATCCTATTTGCTCTTTTAAACTACTGCTGCATACGGAGCAGATAGCTTCACTGAAGTTTCTCCTCAGATGACCCTGAGAATGCACAGCTCACTAGCATATAATCAGTGTGTACTTAACCATATGTTGACAGTGGATGTGAAATATTTGTAACTAATATCTGTTATTAACCACAGACGACTGCTTCCTAAAAATGTATATTCAGAAAAATTACTAGATTTCTTAGCACAAACAGAAATTTATGAGAAAATAATATACGTATCACAACAACTCTTTTTCCTATTATAAATTTGATGCACTGAATAGGAGAGAGAAAAGGATTTGTTACTTAAATGTATCTAACTCCACTAGCCCTTCACACTCAACCTCTGAAACAATGCTATATTTCCACAATGAAATATAGTCTGTTGCATACACCGAGCCAGAATAGTTATGGGGAATAAGTAGAAGGAAAAAAATTCCCAAATTCTATTTCCGCTCCATTCCTGGTGAAGGGGGTGGCCTGGGGCAACTCACTTCTTTCCTCTGCTGCAAGTTTCCCATCAATAAAAAGAGGATATTACTAAATATCTACCCCACAAGTATGCTGCTCGGATTAAAGTTTGTGCAATATTTTGAACATGCTAAGTACTATGCATTTATTGTTATTTCAAAACTCGAACTAACGTGTACCGAATACCATCAGCAGCAACGTATCAGAGATGAGATGCAAATGAAACATATTTAAATTGTCAGGTATTACTAAAAAGCTAGATTTATTTTTTTTTACCTTTAAAAATAACAGCTGCATTTTTATTCTCATGTTACCATGAATAGTTGCATAACTCAGCATTCTTATGAAAAAATAAACTAATAAAAAATTAATTTGTTATTTTGCACTCTATCTCAGGCCCTATAATCTTTAAATTGCTAAAAAAAATGTACATGCAAGACAAGATGGAAAAACGACATTTGTTTAACCTGAATTTTCAATCATATTAACATTTTTAACACAGTAAGAAACACGTACCTTAACAATGCATTAATGCAGGTTTCACAGAATCTGTGGCCACATTCCGTCTGTTTAGGATTGCACAATATGAGATGACACTTTTCACATTTATATTTGTCTTCCACTGTGTTTACAAATTTCTCTTTATAACCGCCTTGTTCTGGAACATAAATTGATCCTGGAGTGTGATCAGGGTTCGCCCTTTGTTGTACCATTTCTACAGACACAGGGGGTTCTGTCTTTTTACTGGTGTCCATATTGTAATAGGTAATTTCTGTGAAAGAAAAAAAAGCATAAGGCATAGCTCTCTACAGCTCTAACAATAACTCATCAGTGCATATAGGCATACACATACTTTCATCTTTCTACGAACATTTGTAATAGCTGTAAAAAAGTGATAAGTTTCTCTATACACATTTACATATACAAATATAAAAATGCAGGTGCACATATGAACATAGATAGGCAAAGTTAGCATATTTGCATAAAATATTAAAATGTGGTAAATTTGTAAAAGTATTGTTCCTTTTTCAAGGGCTCTAAAAGGCCAAGAGCCAAATACTAGTCCTGCGAGCAAAACCTTAATTACCTGTGGAAAACACGCTGGGATTTGTGCAGAGGGAGTAGTGAAAGACACACATTCCTCCTTTCATTCTGCCAGAAATGTCTCCAGTACCTGCACTGCTAGGCCACAAGCACCACTACTGGCTGCGGCAAGAAGCAGCAGATGCAGTCTGCCTCTGCCCTCAGTGTAGGAGTTTGGGAACAGTGGGTCCACAATGTGCATAGAACCACTTGGCCACACCCTTGGCCCATCAACATTACTCCTGATGAGCAGCACCAGATCACAGCAGAGCTCTGTATCACACAGCACAGGGGACATGGAGTGGACTCCTCCACTGTTCTGGCTTTTCTGTTGCATTTTAGGCCGTGGCTACACTCAAAACCTCAAAGCGCTGCCACGGGAGCGCTTTGAAGTGCTAATGTGGTCGTGCATCAGTGCTGGGAGAGAGCTCTCCCAGCGCTGCAGGTACTCCACCTCCACGAGGGCATTAATTTACAGCGCTGGGAGCACGGCTTCCAAGGGAAAGAGATCCACAAGTACAAGTACAAGTCCACTCCCCAGAGGAAACAGGTCCACATAACAGGACTGCTCTGTTAATGCAGCGGAACGCAGCACAATTGGCCTGTTCAGGAAAGAATTAACACAGTTGAAGACTGAATTACAGTATCTATTATGGCAGAGATTGTGATTCTTTAAGGTCAGTGTACAAAGAATTGGCAGAACAACTGAAGGGAGAATACATTTGTTCAATTTAAAAATGCTTTAAATATAGTTTCCCAACCTATCTTGTGCACCAAAAATCAAGAGATGTTAATGGAGGACCTAGGCAAATACAGGAAATAGCATAACTGGGCGTTAGAGAGTACCTGCTTATTTACAGGAATGATGTATACATGATTATCAACATGGAATCTTTCTACCATGCAGAATTAGAGGGTAACTACCCTGTTTCCCCGAAAGTAAGACATCCCCCGAAAATAAGACCTACTTCCAGTTTTGCCTCTTGCTGTAATATAAGGCATCCCCCCAAAAATAAGACCTCCCCGATAATAAGGCCACCCTGGAATATAAGGCCCCGAAGCTCCAGGAAAAATAAGACCTCCCCTGAAAATAAGACCTAGCGCATCTTTGGGAGCAAAAATTAATATAAGACACTGTCTTATTTTCGGGGAAACAGGGTAGTATCTGAAATATGAATGAACTTTTGGTAAAAGTACATGGGTATCTCCTAACCACTTCTATTAGAAATGAACCCTTGTGGTTACTCATGTATTTCACCTTCCTTAAATTGAAAGGGGCCCAATTCTCCTCTCTTATACACTAGTGTAGCTCCACCAACTACAATGGCAGTAATATACCTTCAATTCCAAATATACCACACTGAAAACAACCCCATAAAAACAAAAATTACTTTATACCTGCACGTGCTATTTATGATTTCCTAGTTCCTTTTGTTAAATATGATATTTATATTTGTGATTAAACAAAGGTTCCTTGTAGTCCATTTTTGAATTTACAACCTCACAATTCACCTGGCAACAGTGCAGCACCAAACACCTACATATAACTTAATTGCAGAATTAAGCAGTAGATTGCATGGTATGGGAGAAAGAGCTCTTATTCAAATACTAGTTTCTAGAATAACTGGAGTATAAAGAAACCAGACCAAGTCTGCTGCACTGAAGTGTTCTTCAGAGATCAGAGGGCCCGATGTCTTGGTAAAACATGATTTGAAGAGGTATCAAGGAGGAAAGAGAGACAGCGTGTGTTGGATGAGAACTAGAAGACTTGCACCAGAACTCTGTGGAGAGCAAACCTGGATTGCCCAACAGAGTGAATAGGGCTGTAATCAAGCCAAGAGAATAACAAGGCCTGGCAAGGGTCTCAGCAGCAGGCATAATGAAGAATGAGCAGACTGTAGTGATACTGAAAAGGAAAGTGCCAGGACTCCATGAGGGTGGTTATGGGGATGAGAATAAGAAGCAAGTCAGAGGTAACTGAGGTTCAGAGTCTGAGACAAGAAGGATAGAAGAGCTTTAAAGGTGAGAAAGAAATTCAGTTTTGGAGACTGTTTTTGATTAGTGAGCAGTACAGTTGAAGATGCACTGCTGGACAGAAGGAGGTGAGATCAGTGTGAATTTAGGACCTATCTGTCTGGAGGTGGTTGCTGAAACCATGCAAGAGGATGAGATCACCAAGAGATAAAAAGAGGAGAGGGCTGAACCCTGGAGAGTGCCCAAAGAAGGATCTGAATGCGGGAAGGAGTTGGGAAAAGGAGCCACTAAAGTTGATACTGAAGAAGCAGTCCTCCAGTTAGGAGGCCCAGGAGAACAGAGCTCCACAAACAGGAGCAGTAGAATGGTAAAGAAAAACAATGGAGAACAGGCAATCAGGGTTTAATGCACAAAAAATGGTATCCCAATGAAGGGAAGAAATAAAACTAAATGAAGATGTTCTAAAACCTAAATAGTACTTTTGCTTCACCAAGAACTGAGCAATTAGCCACAACAAGGGGGGAAAAGAAGTAATACTCAAGATTCAACCAGAAATGCATATTGAACATAGAACAAGCAGCAGGTGACAGTTTCATAGAGATATGAATCTGCTTGAAGGCTGGATTGTCAGCTGGCAAATGAGACTTCATACTGATATATCTACACAAGGCCCCACAGGACTCCACTTTGTGAAATGACATATATTGGACATCTCTTCAAAAGAAAATTATCAGTAAAATTCCAGTAAACAGTATCTTGCTAGGTAACTCTCCTGACAGTGAGATATTTTTTGCCTTTTTTCAAGAAAGTTTGTCATACATGAAAAGCTAAAAAAAAAAAAATGTTCAGCATCTGGTAGCCAACTGGGTGAAGAATTCTCTTCTCTAGCACACTAAACTAGAAAATTCTTACAAAGCAAAACAGTTGAAACCATCCACAAAGCACTACAGTAATAAACACAGAACGGATTTAAAAGCACATTGACAAGCACTTTATTATACTGTAAGGGCTGTATTTCAAAAGGGCAGGGAATTCATATGAATACTTCACATTAGGTGCTCGAACTGACTAATTGCATGCATGGGGGTACTTTCACCTGCATATGCATTAGCTAGGTGCATATGCAATTAGAGGTAAACACAAATGTGGGTAATACACAGATCTCAGATTTTGAAAATTTGGCACTACATTTTTGTTTATACACCACTACAGATCATGGTGCCTTTTTTCATTTGGGTGAACTTTAACGGAGGGACTCAGTTTACATCCACTAAGCAAATTTTTCAAAGGAGATGTAAATTTCAGGCACAAGGTTCCATCTAGGTAAGTTACTATTGCACCCACGGTACAAAGAAGCCGACTTCCAGAAAACAGAACCCCTGAAGCTAAGAGCAACAACTGATATCTCAGTTTTCCTGTGCACCTTATCACTCAATTAAAGTGACAGCTGTTTCAGGAACAAATTCTTAAGGACTCAATAGCAGATCTCCATTAGAAAACACAAACTGGAGTCCTGTAGCATGCCTGTGCACAGTATTTTTCAGAAATTAAAACAGAGCCGCTAGTCATTCTATGACTAATCCCATTTTACTCACTAGAATTCTGGTGCAAGTTCCATACTATAAGGATTTTCATTTTTGTCCCCATCACAGATTTTACATTTTGCAGATACTTGCAGCTATCATAATAGTATCAGCTAAATCTACATGAAAAGGTGATGTACAAGTAAAACCTTTAGGAGTGGGAGGCTCTTACTTAATTCACAAGGACAAATCAAATTTTAAGTCAGAGTAAAGATCTGAGCAGACATGACTCCAACCTTTGAGCAGCTGAGCTTAAACAATAACATAAATCCAGGGTGCTAAACTATATTTTAAAATTTATATGTGAATGTAGCTTGTACCAAGACCTGTGGGGTAGCGACTAAGACAACAGCAGAGAATAACCTGGAACTTCAACTCATGCTACTCATTGTGAGGTCAAATCATTAATAAAAACACCACCATGCCAGATGAAGTACTCAGTCTGGCATGTATAGCTGAGCTCAGCTGGATGACTCACATGGCTCAGTTTTGGAGGGGATCATTAGTGTCTCCGAACGGGAGGGCAAACTGCCAACAAAACCTCAAAGATCCAATACTATGGTTCTTGTTCAATAAACCATTTCTTAACACAAGTGTCATCGTTATCTATTACCCAGCCTCTAACTTCCCTTTTCTGGGGAAAATAATTAAGAAGATAAGTAGTGGTGAAACTTTCCATTCTTTTAACATCAGACAATCACGTTTCAGACCAGGACAAGTATGGAAACAGCAATATCAGATGTCTCTGCTAGCTGTGTTACATTTTTCAGTAACCTTTGATACAATCAACTACAAGGTGCTATTTACATCTCTGCTGGATTTGGCAGAGGTGGAAGTAATTGCCTTAGAATAGTTCTGCTTTTTCCTCTCATAGAAATGGAAGACTGCTCTTCCTCTTTGAGGGCTCTCCTTTGTGGTGTTCCACCAGGCTCTGTCTTGTCACTTCTCTGATTCAACATGTAGATGAAGCCTTCAGAGGAAGACAATGAAACATGGGCTACAGTGTCTTCAATGTGCTGAAAAACTAGACTCTGTTGTTGCTTGAACTTCACACATTTTGTGTTGTTTAACCCTAAGTTTTTAAAAAGCATGTAGACAACCTATAAAGGCTCACTTTGTATACAAAATTTAGGCATGTGCTAGAGTGTAGCTTTCGATCAGTAACTTTTAATCATTTAATGCTCTAATTCAGGAGATTCTATCTCCAAGCTAATTGCTGAGCAATACCATTTTATTGCTCAAAACTATACTGTGTATCATAGGGCCAGCTTCAGAGTCCTTAATTTGAAGCTGCCCTAGCAAACATCTAGCACAGACTTTATGCTTATTTGTGTAAGGATTGAACTGCAGATTGTTGAAATGAAGAAAGAAAGAAAGAAAGAAAGAAAAAGAAAGAAAGAAAATGAGTGGAGAGAACAAACAGAACTATCTTCCTGAACATGCAAAAGAAATATAGTTTTATAATTACGAGCCTATATTAGGACCAAAGATTAGAAACTGGAAGCAAAAGTTATCTGCTGACACAAGAGTGTTCCAGGAGCTGGAAAGCACGGGGATTCCCAAACAAGGAACAAATGGGTAAAATAAGGAAAACAGTTCTCACCCGTAAAACAAAAGATATTAACAGTCCAAAAAAAAAAAAAGGTATAAAAGTAATATCTGTTTAAAAGATCAGAAGAGATGATCAGTGTGGAGGTACAGTTATTTACAAACAAATTTACCCTCAATCTTTGAGGAAAACAATATCTATGGGCAATTCTGTAATTCTCATTTGAGCTAAGACACCCATATTGGGAATTATGACAAGACTAAGACATGCAGATCTCTTGGGGGGGGGGCAAATCTTTCTATGCAGCAATAATCTATACAAAATGTTTTTGTGCGTCACCTCTAGCAATATTAAAAATATTTTTCAATGTAGAAATATTCATTCTGCATTCACATCAATACTAAGTTTTAATAATTTTCTTTATCGTTCATATACAGAGCCTCTTAACCATAAAATATTCAAGAAACAGTGTATACCCATGACAATCTCTCTCAAAAATATTATCCTATTACGGTACCTCCTGAAGGCCTCAATAAAGATTGGGGTGCCAGTGTTTTAGGCACTGTATAAGAATAAAGTTATTTGCAGAATGCAGTGAACAATAGGAATATTGCAGATACATGTAGATCTAAAAGTCCTGGTCTTACTACTCATGTCCTTTTAAACTATAACAGGAGGTACATGTAATGACCAAACATCTTACTAAACTATATAAGGAAACCATGATTAGTTGCACTAAATATGAATAGTTATATTTCCAATATTTAAAGGAAATGTGAATGATTTTTCTTAACTAACCTGCTATCAGTTGTCAATGGTTACAAAAGTAGAAGAAATTAAAAAAAACCATTAGTTCCAGTTAAATAATTATGTTAAACTACCAAAGAAGAGAATGAATGAAGACAGACTAATTTAGTTACTGTTTAGGCAGGAAAAAGTTATCTGATCAAAATCTTAAGATTTGTGCTTGGAACAGAATACAATTTCTTCAGTGGTTTTCAAACTTTTTAGGCTGCATAGCACTTTCCAAATAATGTAGTCTACTATGTACTCCCATATGAAATAGGGTCATAATATAAATATGAAAACAGAAAAATAAAAAGGTCTGTAAGGGATAACACGATGCAACACAACATACAAGTCCTAGAGTGTGTTGTCCTGGATACTACTATTATTATTATTAGCCAACAATTTTATTATATATACACTTTCATTTTGGATAAAAATAGTCCCTCATACAAGTTTCTAGTTGTTGATTAGATGCTAAGTTGTACTATATAAAATGCGTTGTCTGCCATTACAGGATTTTTCACACATACCCCGACAAGAGCTCATGTACCCCAGTTTGAAAACTACAGAATACAGTAGCATACCTCTATATCCAAACAGGAAAAGGACATCTAAGCTTGGACAGGAAGCAAAAGACAACAGAAAAATGAACAGTGAAGCAGTATCCTTTCAAACAATGATGTGGATCCCTTCATCTACAAAATAAGCAGAACAAACACCAGCTTAACTTCAAATCCAAATAGGTTTTTTACTGTGTTTATTTTTCAGAATTATCTCAGATGATCAGATAATCAGATTGCTAGATGTTTTTAGCCTTTTAATTTTGTTGACAGATGTCAGTCATATCAGTCTTTAAGAATTACTCTTAGATTGCTTCAGTATAAGGTTACCATGAGCAAGCTAAGACATTTCTAACTTAAATTTCAGAATTCCTTATTTTATCAGTTATTTTTGTTTTTTCATATTTCCCTGTTATACAGGGATTTAAGGGCACCTCATTCACATTTTTATTAAATAGAACCACACATTTTCTTCCACCTTTAATTTCAGAAGCAAACCTAAATAGGAGACTACATATTTTACAAACAGAGGTCTCTGCAGGGCAGAATATGCATTATAATCAATTACAACTCATTACAGTGACAAAGTGACAGGAAATTTCATTCAGAGAGATGCTTCCACCACTCTCATCGATCCAGTACATACAGCAGAATACATATCTTTTGCTTAGCATTTTCCCTCTAGAATCCTCAAGCATAAGTGAGGATTTCTTTATTATAAAGATTTCTTACTGTAGACGACCATTCCTACAATATCCTACCACCAATACAAAACATACACAATAAAAGATTCTGCCATGCACCATTCCTACCCATCAACCAAATGACAGTCAACTGGAAGTCCCACAATTTAGTGGAAAAAAGACAGAGAAAAATGTAATTATCTTGCATTGTAGCATAAATATATCTAGGCGATGATGGACACGTCAGAGGAAAAGAGTTCTAAAGCCAAAGGATCTTCCACTGAGGTGGTCATAATTCTTGTTTAAAAAAAACCTTTAAGCAAACACCACACACAAATTAGAATCAGGAATTAAATCCAGGGACAACAGTAAGAGTATTCAAGTGGCAGCAAACAACTGCCATGGCATGGCATACAGTCTTTTAAACCATCTGAGGTCATTGTTCTATCTTGCTATAATATTTACAGAACCTCAAATATTTTCCACCAGGTGGACCAGAATCTCATACTAAACATACATTTTTGATAGTGCATGTTCTTTTCAAAGCTATCGTCCCAACTGACATATCTAATACAATTGTGTTAATGTACTTACACATTAACTAACAACTAGACATAAATAAATGAAAAGGGGCATTTTCTCTACCCTTGCATTCCAAGTATTAGTGGGAAAAAGCCAAAAGTTCAGTTTTTAAGACAAAAATACACTGATTTTTTTTTTAACTAACAACAGGTTTTTGGTGGGAGAGTTTCCCTACCATAGCATAATCTCCCCCACCCCCCTCTCTATTTAATCAAAGTTTTGGGAAACTGCCATATTTTAAGCACCATTCCCTATTTTTAGATCATATCTGTAGGATCAAGCAATCAAAAGTGAGAAATCTGCAGCAACTAATATAGCTAAATTAAAAAGTTCTTGGGGAAAATGGTGTTTTTCCTCATTTCTAACCATCAATGCTGGTTATTAATTCATTTCAGATTAAAAAGAGGGTGAGTTATTTCTATCTTCCTCTGTTTAATATATAATCTCAAATTCCTATACACAGATGAAAAGAACACAGATTTATCACAGATCTTTTTTTCCTGGTTTTGGGGAATCCTTGTAATTTAATGATTTAGGGTGAGATTTTCAAATGTGCCTAACCTCTATAGGCATTCAATCCCCATTCAAATTTCAATGAGTATAGATAGTGACTGTGAAATGCTCAGGGAGATTAGAGGAGCTATAAAAATAAAAGACTCAATAATAATGAGTTTATAACCTCAGGATGGGTTGCAGAGATAAAGTTTCTTGACACCTTAAATGACTGCTTCTTGGAGCAGCTAGTCCTGGAACCCACAAGAGGAGAGGCAATTCTAGATTCGTGAAGCACAGGATCTGGTCCAAGAGAAGAATACAGCTGAACCGCTTGGTAATAGTGACCATAATATATTAAATTTAACATCCCTGTGGCAGGGAAAACACCACAGAAGCCCAGCACTGTAGCATTTAATTTCAGAAAGGGGAACGACACAAAAATGAGGAAGTTAGTTAAACAGAAATTAAAAGGTACAGTGCCAAAAGTGAAATCCCTGCAAGCTTCATGGAAACTTCTTAAAGACACCATAATAGAGGATCAACTTAAATGTATACCCCAACTTAAAAAAAAACATAGTAAGAGAACCAAATAAGTGCCACCGTGGCTAAACAACAAAGTAAAAGAAGCAGTGAAAGGCAAAAAGGCATCCTTTTAAAGTGGAAGTTAAATCCTAGTGAGGAAAATAGAAAGGAGCATAAACTCTGGCAAATGAAATATAAAAATATAATTATGACAGCCAAAAAAGAATTTGAACTGCTAGCCAAACACTTAAAAAAATTTTAAGAACATCAGAAGCAGGAAGCCTGCTAAACAACCAGTGGGGCCTCTGGATGGTCGAGATGCTGAAGGAGCACTCAAGGACGGATAAGGCCATTGCGGAGAAACTAAATGAATTCTTTGTATCGCTCTTCATGGCTGAGGATGTGAGGGAGATTCCCAAACCTGAGACATTCTTTTTAGGTGACAATTCTGAGGAAAAAGAACAGGAGTACTTGTGGCACCTTAGAGACTAACAAATTTATTAGAGCATAAGCTTTCGTGGGCTA
>NW_020664540.1:679879-746014 GCF_002925995.2 Terrapene triunguis | reverse complement strand
GCTTACAGACAACCCCCCAACCTAAAGCAAATACTCACCAGCAACCACACATCACTGAACAAAAACACTGACCCAGGAACCTATCCTTGTAACAAAGCCCGATGCCAACTCTGTCCACATATCTATTCAAGTGACACCATCATAGGGCCTAATCACATCAGCCATACCATCAGGGGCTCGTTCACCTGCACATCTACCAATGTGATATATGCCATCATGTGCCAGCAATGCCCCTCTGCCATGTACATTGGCCAAACCGGACAGTCTCTACGCAAAAGAATTAATGGACACAAATCTGACATCAGGAATCATAATACTCAAAAACCAGTGGGAGAACACTTTAACCTGTCTGGCCATTCTATGACAGACCTGCGGGTGGCTATCTTAAAACAGAAAAACTTCAAAAACAGACTCCAACGAGAGACTGCTGAGCTGGAATTGATATGCAAACTAGACACAATCAACTCAGGGCTAAACAGGGATTGGGAATGGCTGAGCCATTACAAACATTGAATCTATCTCCCCTTGTAAGTATTCTCACACTTGCTTCTTATCAAACTGTCTGTACTTGGCTACCTTGATTATCACTTCAAAAGTTTTTTTTCTCTTACTTAATTGGCCTCTCAGAGTTGGTAAGACAACTCCCACCTGTTCATGCTCTCTGTATGTGTGTATATATATCTCCTCGATATGTTTCACTCAATATGCATCCGAAGAAGTGGGTTGTAGCCCACGAAAGCTTATGCTCTAATAAATTTGTTAGTCTCTAAGGTGCCACAAGTACTCCTGTTCTTTTTGCGGATACAGACTAACACGGCTGCTACTCTGAATTCTGAGGAACTGTCCCAGATTGAGGTGCCATTAAAGGAGGTTTTGGAACAAATTGATAAACTGAATAGTAATAAGTCACCAGAACCAAATGGTATTCATCCAAGAGTTCTGAAGGAACTCAAATGTTAAATTGCAGAACTACTAACTGGTATGTAACCTATTATTTGAATCAGCTTCTGTACCAGATGACTGGAGGACAGCTAATGTGATACAAATTTTTTAAAAAGGCTCCAGTTTTGACCCTCGCAATTACAGGCTGGTACGCCTAACCTCAGTACCAGGCAAACTGGTTGAAACTATAGTAAAAAACAGAAATATCAGACACATAGATGAACATGATATGTTGGGAAAGAGTCAATATAGTTCTCGTAAAGGGAAATTATGCCTCATCAATCTACTAGAATTCTTTGAGGGGGTAAACATGCATGTAGACAAGGGTGATCCTGTGGATATAGTGTATTTAGATTTTCAAAAAGCTTTTGACAAGGTCCCTCACCAAAGGCTCTTAAGCAAAATAAGCTGTCATGAGATTAGAGGGAAGGATAAGAGGGAAGGTTCTCTCATGAATCAGTAACTGTTTAAAAGATAGGAAACAAAAGGTAGGAATAAATGGTCAGTTTTCAGAACAGAGAGAGGTAAATACTGGTGTCCCACAGAAGTCTGTATTGGGACCAGTCCTATTCAACATATTCATAAATGATCTGGAAAAAGGGGTAAACAGTGAGGTGGCAAAATTTGCAGATGGTACAAAACTACTCAAGATAATTAAGTCCAAAGCAGACTGCGAAGAGTTACAAAGGGATCTCACAAAACTGGGTGACTGGACAACAAAATGGCAGATGAAATTCAACGTTGATAAATGTAAAGTAATGCACATTGGAAAACATAATCCCAACTACACATATAAAATGATGGGGTCTAAATTAACCGTTACCACTCAAGAAAGAGATCTTGGAGTCATTGTGGATAATTCTCTGAAAACATCCACTCAATGTGCAGCGGCAGTCAAAAAAGCGAACAGAATGTTGGGAATCATTAAGAAAGGGATAGATAATCAGACAGAAAATATCATATTACCTCTATATAAATCCATGGTATTCCCACATCTTGAATACTGCATGCAGATGTCAGTGCCCCCTCTCAAAAAAGATATATTGGAATTGGAAAAGGTACAGAGAAGGGCAACAAAAATGATTAGGGGTATTCAACAGCTGCCATATGAGGAGAAATTAATAAGACTGGGACTTTTCAGCTTGGAAAAGAGACGACTAAGTGGGGATATGATAGAGGTCTATAAAATCATGACTGGTGTGGAGAAAGTAAATAAGGAAGTGTTATTTATTTACTCATAACACTAGAACTAGGGGTCACCAAATGAAATTAATAGGCAACAAGTTTAAAACAAAGAAAAGGAAGTATTTTTTCACACAACGCAGAGTCAACCTGTGGAACTCCTTGCCAGAGCATGTGGTGAAGGCCGAGACTATAACAGGGTTCAAAGAAGGATAAATTCATGGAGGATAGGTCCATCAATGGCTACTAGACAGAATGAGCAGGGATGGCGTCCCTAGCCTCTGTTTGCCAGAAGCTGGGAATAGGAGACAGGGCATGGATCAGTTGATGATTACCTGTTCTGCTCATTCCCCCTGAAGCACCTGGCATTGGCCCCTGTCAAAAGACAGGATACTGGTCTAGATGGACCTCTGGTCTGACCCGGTATGGTCGTTCTTATGTTCTATGCTAGTACCTCCCCCGCCCAAGAAAAAATGACCTGGTAATTTCTGAAAAATACAAAAATGATGAAGATCAATAGGAAAATGTAACATTTAGCTATAAGCTATACAAGAAAGACAAATTATGATACAACAAGAGAGGATTAGCTAATCGTATTTTGTTTGAAAGAAATTCTATGGGTAGCATATTTCATAATTATCTATTATAGTGATTCTTGCATGATCTTCTGGTACTGGTCACTGTTTGAGAGAGGATACTGGGCTAAATGGATCTCTGGTTTGATCCAATATAGCCTTTGCTATGTTCTCAAATGGCCAGGCTATGTTTCACCATGATGTTTAAGAGCCCAATTCTGCACCCATTAAAATCAATGGCAAAACTCCTATTCCCTTGAATGGTGTAGGGTCAGGCCCCAAGAGGCTCTTCCATGACTTGAAAAAATACAACAACTAAGCAGTTCTGACACCTGAATGCTCTTGCAAGGGAACACCCATTCAATGAAACAGAATCACTGACACTTTGTATGATTCCCATATTTCAGATTACAGAGTGACTGAAATGTAGAAAGTGAAGTGAAATTTAAACATAAAATAATTCTTTGCCAAGTTTTATGTTTATAATATTTTTTTCATTTTCCTTGGCTAACAAGAGATTCTTTATTGCCTAATAAAGCTGCATCTGTATTGGCTGAATGATTTGAAATGTTTTGTAACAATATTAAATAAAACAGCATCACATTGTGAAGAGCTGGTTTTGGCAAGCATATTAAACTGGGTTTTCTGTTGATCATGGAAGCTGTCATTTCCAGTATACTTACAGCCATGCTAACCAAGACTGATCATTTTGATATTGTTTATAAAAGAAAGCTTCCCATTGAAGTGTCCAGTAATTACATTAATAAGGAAGGGTAGGAATATGAATATTTATAAATAATTTTTGTATTAATTCTAGCTGGATTATCCAGTAATCCAGAAATAAATGAGCTTTACTGACCATAAAACTGGACAACTCTCAAAAACTTAAGTGCAACCCTGGCCAACTGAAATATTTTTTCTTGTTTCTTTCTTAATTTAAGGATTGAAGAAAACAATGGTAGATGAACAAGCAATTTAATGTGATTTAGGAAAGCTCACTTTAAAATATTGTTCAAACATTAGTTTTTTAAAACTGTCTATTTTTATTGTAAATGGTGGCATATGCAATGCCAGAATATCTTAATATATTAAGATTCTGCCTAGGGCAATGGTTAAAAGATTCTTTTTTTATTTCAAGCTACCCTTGCTAACTACAGCTCTTTATTAATCATTATTTCATAAATACATAATCTCAATGGGCTATGTTTTTTGAAATTCAAGAAATCAAAAGCATTGTTTAAAAAAAAAAAAATCAGACAAAGATCACTCATGCTTTGCATGTCTGGGTCATGGTACAAATATTCATGGATAAAACATCCTGTCCTAGCCAGCAGAAATTGCCTTCCTCAGTGTTCTGAACTCCAACTTGTGTTCTTGTTTGTAAAGCAGATAGAGACTGAAAGGCATCCTCACTCCACCAAAGAACTTAACCCACAGTTGGAATTCAGAATACTGTAGAAGACATTTAGTTGAAATGTCTGTCTAAAGAGTTGGAGAAATTAAATCTGATCAGATTATCTCAGGACTAGACGCACTTTAATCTCTACCGTTGCTCTTCTGGGGAAAGTCCATGATTGAGTCATGTCTGAGGAAGTGGATAAATGCACTTAGCTGTTTAATCTCCTGGTCCTGCACTCTAAGGGAAATAGCTAACCGTTGCGAAACATAAAAATTATTATACATATTTATAAAGGCATTCCTTAAGTATCTAGGCACCATAATAGACTAATGACCATTTCAAGTTGAACAGTTTCCTATTACTGAAGTAACAATCACCAGTTTAGGGGAAAAATTAGCAATTTCCCCGAGTTCTAAACAATCTGTTACAGTTCATACTTCCTCAATTCTCTGTCAAATGCCATAAATCTAATCCTACAGCATGCTAAAACTTTTTCATCACTGTATTCATTGGGTATCATACAAATCATTAATTGGCGTACCACAAAGGATAGGCTTAAGTGACAACATCTAAAAGGGACTGGTAGGTATGGTTTTGTGTGTATTCATGCCTATTGTGGCAGGCAGACAGTAGTAAAATTTGAACTATTCATTAAATGAGCTGATTAGTCTCAAAAGCATCAGACTCTGGATGGGCTCAGCAAAGGAATTTGCTTTCTAGGTGATCCAGAAAGGAAAAAATAGACTCAGACAAAAGTGATGGTGCACCTCAAGTGTGTGTCTGTTTTAATGGTCCTAGACAAGGAAGCATCATCTAACTGGTTGGAAGAAAGTCTGGTTCTCCTCCTTCTGAGGTGAGCCTCCAAGGTATTTGGGCCTGGATTTTATATGAAATCCTTGCCTGCAGAACCAGATTAACCAATACCACCAAACTCCATGGAGCTACAGCCTCATACTGCCATGAAATCTCCCTGCAGCAGAGCACCCCCAAAGTTCCTGCCCAGCTGATGTTCTTAGTCTGATTATCTTTTTCAGTGAGTGCAATTATTTTTCTGATCAGCAAACTGGTTTTTAAGTTTTCATTCTCTAAAACAAAATTTAATTATCTTCTCATTCTGCCTAGTGGAACAGTAATTGAGATAATATATTATTATTATTAATTCGTTGAACAATGTCTTGCTCTTTACATCACCTGGTGGTATACATAGAGAGCTACTCCTGCACTGTTCATTTCTTGGAAGGATGCAGAAACTGAGCCAATCCAGTCTTAAAGTCCAGTATGTAGTATCTTGGAATTCTTTTATCAACTCAGAGATATTTTAAAAATACAAATACCAAACATAGTATCTGAAACAGGGAACTCAGCACTACCATGGTCATACAGCAAGACCTTAGAAATACAGAAGAATTCTGCAGAGATACAACAGACTCATTACGAAGATTAAAAGTTACAGGAAAATTATCTCCTCTAAAGTGCACCAAAATATTACTAAATCTAATTTAAAAATGCAGGTGATGTTTAACAGAATTGTCCTCCTATGAAATTTTAATATTGCACACTGTAGGGGAAGCCAATTAGTGAGTATCAGGGGGTAGCCGTGTTAGTCTGTATGCACAAAAACAACAAGGAGTCCGGTGGCACCTTAAAGACTAACAGATTTATTTGGGCATAAGCTTTCGTGGGTAAAAAAACAGCAACACTTCTTCAGATGCAACTAGTGAGACAAATATTCTTCAACTATATATATGAATTTGTTTAAATTTAAAGTTTAGATAAAGTAACATATATTAGAAATACCTATGTTAAAACCTAAAGTGACATATCCACTGACTTACACAAGGGGTTACTTCAGCAAAGGCTTCTCGAACCTATATCCAGAGCTCAGAAAACAATGCACTATAGTCACCCTAAGGAAGACTGACTGACTGACCGACCCCCACTCTCCCTGGGAAACATTATCTAAGATAGCTCTAGTCTTCCATTTGCAATAATTGGTTACTGAATACCATAAACAGAAGACTAGCAAAAAGAAATATATAAATTAAAATAAATAATTTGTTAAGCAAAACACTGCACACATTGGCAAGCACATCAAAATACAATTAAAATGTTTTCTTTACATTAAGGTGGCTGGAGAAAGTCCTTTCACACTCAGTGTACATTAGGACCTTCCACATTATCTTTCAGGTAGGCTTTTGTATAATTTTCAAGAGGTCTTCAACTTGGCCCACAATAATTGTTTACACTTTTTCTGGTGTCCTACAGATGTAAATACGTCCAACATGATATACTCTCAGTCCTGACAGAAAAAAGGATAGGTAAGGCAATTTCCCATTCAACTGATTGCTTACAAAACAGTGGTGAAAAAACTCTTTTCATTCATTAATTTAGCAATATGGCCTGCAAAATTTCCAGTCTCAGCTCCACCTCATTTAAATTTATCTTTTGACTGTGCTGCTTTCAAAAATTCGGTTTTGATACTGTGCTGCTGACTATCACCAGTTTTAGTATTAAGAGAAGCTGCGACTTCTTTTGTGTGTATTCCAGCAGAATCCAATTGAAATATATTCTTGGGCTGTAGGGAAAAAAAAGAACTATTTTCCTAAGACATGCTGAAATAAAGTTTCAGTTTCTCCTTTTTTCCATCTTTTCTGGTATAGCAATAATATTTTGTTATTGAAGGTCAATTTTCAAGAGAAAAAACAATGCCTTATGATTTATCCAAATATTAAATTGCATATGGATCTTTCAAGAACAGAAATCCCCATGCCCATTTCTTTTCTTTTTAAAAATTTTCTCTATCTCAAATTCTTCTCTGAACACCAAAACCTAGATTTAAAATGAGAAAATATGGCTTCTACGCTGAAGATTCTAGACACTATCCCAGGGAGATGTGGGTTGGCTGCTATCTTTGCTAGCATCTGACACAAAGAAGAGAAGTCTTTGTTTTATTTGGATTAGACATATGAAAACACACAGTGTTGGTTGTCAGCTTTTTACAAATGATAGATACAAATTCCCCAGGCAAAGAATTGTTGTTTACATTCCCAATAAATAAACTGGAATAAATTGCCTAGGGAGGTTGTGGAATCTCCATCTCTGGAGATATTTAAGAGTAGGTTAGATAAATGTCTATCAGGGATGGTCTAGACAGTATTTGGTCCTGCCATGAGGGCAGGGGACTGGACTCGATGACCTCTCAAGGTCCCTTCCAGTCCTAGAATCTATGAAAGGTTCAGTAAAAAGAAGGTCTTCGTCCTGAATTGTGCATGCATGTGACCACTTTCCTGTGTAGAGCCATTTTATTATGTGGAATCTCCCAGCCTGACAACTGTGTGTTCATTGCCCATGTTCTCTTTGGGTCCTGAAGCAGGAAAAGCTTTGCTAATATTGCCTCCACATCTACCAAAACGGGGTTGCCTATATAAGGCTTGGTAATTCCAGGATCTCCTCAACTGTTATTCTGCAGGTTTTAGATCAGTAGATATTGTTGGTGTTCCCCAAGATGCAGCGACACTCGTAGCATTCGTTTTGGACCAGATAAGGACCAAAAGGATTAGTATCTCTGAAGGTTCATCTCCAATGTTGTACTTGGAGAGTTAAAGTAAAAATAACAACACTCTTATAGAATCATAGAAATGTAGGGCTGGAAGGGACCTTGAGAATTCATCAAGTCCAGCCCCCTGCGGTGTGGCAGGACCAAGTAAACCTTGACCATCCCAGACAGGTGCTCGTCCAATCTGTTTTTTAAAACTTCCAATGATGGGGATTCCAAACCTCCCTTTGGAAGTCTATTCCAGAGCTTAACTACCCTGATAGTTAGAAAGTTTTTCCTAATATCTAACCTAAATCTCTCTTGCTCCAGATTAAGCCAATTACTTCTTGTTGTACCTTTAGCGGCCATGGAGACAATTGATCATTGTCCTCTTTATACCAGTCCTTAACATATTTGAGAACGGTTATAAGGACCCCCCCCCTCAGTTTTCTTAAGAAGAAACATGCCCAGTTTTTTAACCTTTCCTCATAGGCCTCTGTTGCACTTTTTGAAAATCTCAAAAGTGCTTTACAAACGTTAATTAATTAAATGTCACAACATTCTTCTGAGGTAAATATTATCCCCACTTTACAGGTAAGGAAACTAAAGCACAGAAAGGGTAAGTGACTTGTATATGATCACAAAGTCAACTCAATCAATTCAATAAATAGCAATAAGTCGCAGGCAAAATCTTTCATTCCTGGATCCCAGTCCTTTGCCATAATCACAAGACCATTCTTACTCCACTCCCTTGGTCTTGTAACTATACATGATGATAGAGTTAAATAAATAAATAATCTTGTGCACCTATCAGTGCACCTAGGCAAGAGAGATTTCAGGATGTTATGATGAATCTTTTTCAGTTATCACAAGGAACTGAGTAAAATACTGTTCTTACCCTCAGGACCGTGTATACTGTTTCCTGATGGGCTTTGGTTCTAATAAGCCAGCTGTCCACATAAAGGATTAAACAAATACAAATATAATGGTGGTGGTAGCAGCAGCCATAGAGAGTAAGTATGAGAGAGCTGTATAGTCCAAAAGAAAAGATCGGTTGTAAGAGTAAAAGACCCAAGGCAAACCTGAGAAATCTCTAATGACTTGTGACTATATGAATATATAAACAAACACTACATAAAGTCTATAGTGGCCAAATAGTTCAGTTGGCTGATGCCAGCTTGGATAAAAATTCATCCATATGGGATAAAGTTCTTCCATATCAGGGCCCAGAGGAGAACATGTTTGTAATGGTGGATGTTAAGCATGATTGATGGATTTCCACCAGAGATGCTCAGAATAATGTGCTAGCAACAAGCATGTTGGAAAATGGTTTCCAAGTACATTTCTGGGAGAAACGTATTTGACAACCATTTCTGAATAGCTGTGCAGAGCAAGCCATTCTGACAAGGCCCCAGAAAAATAATTTGTCCCTCATTAGAAGACCACCCTTAAAAGGCATAACATTTTATTTATTTTATTTGTGCCTAAAGCCACAGGGGTCTTCTACTAAAACTAATGAGATGATGATATTTTCTGCCAAATGAATACTGAACAGAGCAATTTTATTTAATACATTAATGGCAATTTAGCATTTAATAATGCATTTTTATTTTAAAGCACTCAAACCTGAAGGTCTCAAAGCAGTCTGACGAAATCGTTACTGCAGCGCTTGGAGATTCCTTGGGGATTTATGTTGACAGGCATTTGTCTGCTTGTATTACACAGACCCATATAAGGATGCTGCAGATATGCAGGCTGCATATCGACAATAGCTTGGGAAAATGCCAGATAAAAGGTATTCAGACGACTCCCACTATTTTATGTCTTGTAAGTCCTTAAGGCAAGACATTAGAGTCTGTAGGAATGGAGGAGAATTTAATTCATGCTGCCTCAACTATGTTTATTCTGACAGTAGCTAACCATGACTCCCAAGCTTTGCCAAACAATCTGTATTATTAGTTTGGGTGGAAGTGCTGTCTAGTGTTAGAGCAGGGAACTGGGGTTTTGTTGCAAATTCGATTGATTGGCTATTTGACCTTAGAACCTGTGTACTTCTGCTTTCCCTATCTGTAAAACAGGAATAATAATATTAATCTTTCACCACATCCTCATAGGAAATGTGCTATACAAGTGTGAAGTATTATAATTATTTCTGGCATGTTTTCCTAGTGAGACTTCAGCATGAGGAGTTGCTCACCCAGTCTAAATCCACAATCTTCTTCAACTGAAGTCTGGCTAAGGAGGGATTTTTTCCTCTCTCATTCACTCAAGAAAATAGGTAATTTCCTGTCATGATAATTCTGTACAGGACGCTGCATCCTGAGGCTCAGCAACTTACGTTAAGTAACACCAGTTCTCTGGCAATATTTAGTGGATTGAACCTAGCAGATCAGAGCAAATTAATCACTCTCCTTTTTTGGGCGGTGAGGGGTAAGTGGAGTGAAACAAAAAGTCGTAGAGCCCGAGGGGGTACACAAGTCATCATTTTTGCTTGTTGATCCCATCTGACCTTCCTGGGCTCAGAAGCAGAGAGAGTCCATTTCAGTATCTGAAAGGCTATCACATAACCCCCAGATAAAGAGCATTTGATTAAAATGGATCCTGTGCCAGCAGTCTGGATTCTGCTTCCCTCTTGAATTCATACATACACATATACTAGGGACACTTACAACTCAGTATTTCCTTTGGTTTTAAAATTTATTGCCTTTCAAATTGTATGTCCCCTTGTTCTTGAACTATGTGACTGGTTAAACAGAAGCACCTGATTAACCTTCTCTATATAACTTCTATCAGTTCTTCTCTAAGGCTTTGTCTACCCCGATGATATGCCCAACTACAGCCATCGCTGTCCAGCCTCCATCAGCAGTGATGCACTGTGCAAACAGGTAAGGCTGCAATTTGCACAAGTGAAGGTTACCCCTGTTTGAAACTAGAGTAAGCTCCACCAGTGTAAACAGTGCTCATTCCTGTCTACAGCAGGGGTTTGCACCACTGCAGCTACATGTGGTGGATGGCCATCTATGGCTGAAATCAGGGAAATTCCACAGTGAAGACAAGACTTTATTCAACTCCATTCTAGACTAAACTGCTCCAATCTTTTCAATCTCTCTTCATATGAAAGTTGCTCCTTGATTCTAAGAATTTCTAGCTTTCCTCTCTGGGCCATTTCTATTCCTTCTATAACTCTGAGAAGTAACTGAACATAACATACAAGTGAGGACATCTTATTTATATAGATGCATTCTGTTTCAGTACTTACTATCCCATTCTTTATATATACACAACATTTGTTTGCTTTTTTTGAAACCACGAAGCCTTGATCATATATGTTTTCATTCAGCTGCCCACAATGAAACAGAAGTCTCATCTTAAACTTCTCACAAAAAGTACAACATAACGCAACCGCCTCTGGGGTACAAAGTCCAGACAAAAAAATTGATACTGCAAAATTGTGCAGCAGAGGGGAAATTTTGGTCAGACACTAAAGTAAATCTTTACTCTTGCAGAAAGTTCTATTAGATCTTTAATGGTTAAAAAACTCCAACTGCAAGGCAACCTCCCATTGCATTTGTCTGACTAGTAGCTAAAAAGAGACAGCAAGACATTTAGAGAGGAGACTTTCAATGGGAGTTAGGCACCAGAGGTAGTTGCAGTCTGGAATCAGGAGGCAGGAATCAGGGTCAAAGTTAGGCTAGAATCAGAGATCAGGAGACAAGGTGAAGTCTGGTGTTGCAGCAGGCCAAGGTCTGTGTGGTTGCCCAGACAATTTCCAGGGGCAAGTAGGGGCACTCAGCCAATCAGAGGACTGCAGGGTACTGTCACTTTGGGTCAGTACTTCCTGCGGTGCCTACTCTCTACAGTGCTTCCTTGCTGTAGCTCTGCATGGCCTCCCAGTGGCAGTGTGGGAATATCAGCTATCTGAGGCTCAGCAGACCTGGGTTCTAGTCCTCGGGTCCTTATACTCAGCAACTAATCTCTTATATCTTCTCACCATGAACAAGCAAGCTCAGGTCGGTCCTGGGTGAAGCGGTGTCCACTTCAGACACTCATTTATAAAAGGAAATGCAACACATACTCACCCCAAGGGAGGTAGGATGATGCACAATTCCCATGTATATCACATCCTAAATGCATGTCCAACTTCCGCACCAGGGCTCCTTCTAATCTGATGTAAGCAAGGGGCCTCTCAAGTAGTCAAGAAATTAAGATCCAAAGACAAAATGTTGACAGAGAACTCCACCCTATTACAGCCACAGAAAGCAGAGAGCCTATAATTTTTTTAAAATGTGTTATCCCTAAGAACCACATTGAGCAAACTGCAGAGAACTCACTAACTTGGAAAGATTGAAAGCAGATTCATCCTACTGGGATTTGAAACCATGGTCATAGGGAGTCTGTATATTTGCTTGGAACAGTAAGTCTTCTCTTCAGCATGGGTTTCCTTGAGCAGGAGGCTACAGGAATGTTTTTTTTAAACCATTTATGCTTCAATACCACTTTAGCGGCAACTTCAAAGCTGCTGTCAAATCGAAGTGTTACTGTGGTCTTCACAGCATTGCAGTCTTTTACATAACTTGTCCTTTCGCATCCCATCCTTCATGTACCTTCCAATTCTTGCATCTGGACTCTTCTTCTAGCGCCTCCTCCATTCCCTGTTCTCCCAGCTCCTTCCCCAGTCATCCTCTACCTGTTAAACCGATCATATACCCAGCTGGAATCTCTGAAATCCACGCCTGGTTTGTTTGTTTGTTGTTTTTTTTAAAATAAAGCAATTCCAAGATGAGGAGTTAAAGACCCCTTCTCAATAAACCCTGTTCTTGCATAAAGAGGACAAAAAATGGCTAGTTTTACTAAAACCAAATTCTAGGCTTAATAGGTACAGACTGGTTTTATGGAGTTGCACAGTGCTAGTTGTACTGGTCTTGGTGAAATTTGTACCCTTCTCTCCCCTCCAGCCCCTAGCATCCCATTTCTGTTTGGAATAGTTTTCTTTTTGACTGCTTACATTTTCCTAGCTTTAGTTTCATTTCAATAGATTTAGGGGTTTCCCCACCTCTCTTAAACACTTCCTTTGAATTCTCAGAGTTTGCTCATTTAACACTCAAAAACCAGAAACTGATAACACTGCCTTGATTCAGACGCCTTTGAATAAGCTTTTCAGCACCTTTAGGGTAGACTAATGGAACTAAGAAAATATCAGATAGGCTGTTAACAACCAGGCACGGTTAGTTGCCAACATACCACCTCAGATGTCCCTCACTTCAAGGGATATCAGTCATTTAAGTCCCAAAATTACTCAGATCCCACTAAAATTTGGTGTCCCATCACTTTTATTGTTGAAAATTGTTTATATCAGAAATAATTATGAAACTGGGGTTATATAAAAAGACTTATTTACCCTAAATGAATTAACAACACAGATTTAAATGTCTTCAATTACTCACTTTTGTATCTTGACTTTTTGTCACGTCACACCTTACACTTGGGGCTTATCAGGCTTAGAGGTATGGCTACCACTATTAACAAAAACAACGATGACTACTTGTGGCACCTTAGAGACTAACAAATTTATTTGGGCGTAAGCTTTCGTGGGCTAAAACCCACTTCATCAGATGCATGGAGTGGAAAACACAGTAGGAAGATATATATATACACACACACAGATCATGAAAAAAATGGGTGTTGCCATACCAACTTTAACAGAGTATCAGTAATGCGGTGGGTGGACCAGAACCATGTTTAAAACAAGTCATGCCAGTAACTGATTACAAACTCAGTTAAATGCAGTATGGTAGACAGAGACATACTAATGCAAGCAAATTACCAGTTTCATACTGGAAACGAGATATCTTTAAAAAGAGCCAGATATACCAGCTTGCTGTCTATGATTTAAAACAGTCTTATGAAAAATTAAGAGGACATGTGTTTGCAAAATCTTTTTCTAGCCCACAGTAACATGCAAAAACAACCCCACTAGCTTTATGAATGTCTCACCCAGTGCAGAATTTTCCTGCACTAAATACTAATGTAGGATCTCGGCAGGAAATCCAAATTCCAAAGTGTTTAAACCCAAGGACGAGCTCTGAGTCACACACGTTCACTGCGGGATGTAGAACTTTGAATTTCCAGACTGTTGTCCATTTAAATTCTGAGCGATATCACTGGATTTAATGCAGGATTTTGTTTGGGTCCTCCCCCTCTATTCATAGAAAACTGGACCCTCCAACTTTTGATTCTGGCTATAACCACTGTACTTTGACAGCTAAACAGCTGGAGTTTGTGGCAGTGTTGTATCCTTAATATGCATATAACCATGTTAAGCTAAGCAAAAACTCTAGCTAGAAAACAAAATCAATAAGATCATTGGCTATAAAGATTAACTGTAAGAAAACTTTAGGTTTCCAAACCAATTCTTCATCAAGAAGAATTCTTTATCTAGTTTTTATTAAATGACAAAACATGAATGTTACATATCATTCAAATGTGGAGTTAAGATACACTTAGATAATTAAAGAAACTGACTCAAAGGAAATATATTTGGTGCATATTTGACATAAATGGCTAGATTTGTCAAAGCAGAAATTCAATCTACTAAATCAATATTTTAATTGGTTACTAGCAACAAAATATGTAACATAAAACTTTGGCTAGTAATTACAAAACAACTGAAGGTAAGTTTTTGTAGCATGTTATAAGATATTGAAAGTTACTTCCATTACCATTATAAATTGTACATAACAAAAATAGTACCTTACCTTATTCGGCACCATCTGAGCACAGAGAATTAAAAATAAAATATTATTAGGCACAAATTGCAAGAGTTTTCATATAAAGGGGCTATCCCAACACCATCAGATATGCTGCATGACGTGCACACACTAGCAACAGTTTACAGAAAACTATTTAGGTTCTTTTTGGTAAGCAGCCAAACCTCGAAACTTTGAACCTGGAGGCATCACTTCATTATCTCCTTCTCTAAAATGCAGACCTCAGTCAACAATTGCGTAAATGGTGGGGGGAAGAATTACCACAGCTTGGTTTTCTCTGCTAATAACAGCCCTTACCAATTATTTCACTGCAGTCTTTCTGAAGGCAATACAACGGAGAGTGTAAGTGAAAGAACTCAAGAAAGAATCACAAGGTTACAGTAAACTTTCTGTTCAAGACACGTCTAAAGAGAAATGACTTAATGGAATGCTGCATATAGTTCAGTAGAATCTCCATGATTCTGCCTCCTCCTCTTCCTTCCAGGCCTCAACATCTCCACCCCCATGTTTAAGAGTGGTTTTTTTTGGAGGAGGAGGGGAAATGTTGATTGAATTTAAAACTGTTGGTTTTGTTTTAGTTTTTAACATAAAATGGTTATTTTAAAATAAACAAACATGAAATCACATTGATTTGTTTATAGTAATTTTTTTTTTTTTTTTTTAAACAAACTTCCACTTTTTTTTTTGGCACTAAAAGCATGGTGAAACTTCACATAAGCAATTCTTACCACACAACTGGCAAAATCTAGTTTGCAAAATAGTTTTTAATTACAATAAGCAGCAGTATGTGGCATGCTGAAGAGTAACATTAGCACCAGAAATAGCATAGGAGCTAATTTCAAAATTAGTTACGTGTATTGAAAATGAAAACAAGCAATAATCAGAACAAAAGCTTTAAAAATTAGACACTGCCAAGTTCAAAGTCTTTAAAAATACGTGTCCTTGTTGCTACTAATATTTAGTTTAATAAAACAGATTTTAAGGTCAAATCCACTTTTCTTTAGTCATGCTTGTTTGTTTTGTCTGAATCAGGAGATGCAAAAATGTAGACTAACTGGTTGCGTAACGAGATCCTCACCTACACTAAAGAAATAATCATGCTTACACGTGGGTGTGAAGCATGGCTGTGGCAAATTCATATTCTAATATTACAATAAAATATATAACTTGACTGTACATCTTGCCCCCCCCCCCCCAACAGCACATGTTAAAGGAATGTTAGAGACTATGTTTTAGCTTAAGCATCTACCAGGCCTCATCTACACTACCCTTGTCTCTTCAGATTCCACAGTGGTGCATCAGTGGCAGCAACAAGAGGAGCACTAATGAAAAAAAAAGTCAACTGGCAGCTAGTCAATACTACTGTAACTCCCTCCTGTCTCTACCATATAATTCATCAGCGGGGATCAAAACCAGCACTTCCTGCACTTCGGCATAGACCTCTACCCAACTAAGCGAAAAAAGTAACCCTTTTAGTTGGCAGAACCAGTAGGCTATCATCCTCCCATTAAACAGAGATTAGAGAGAGACATGATCCATACTTTGCCAGTGTGTTACACTAACATCAATGAGGACGTTTTGTTGGGGGGGGGGGGGGGGAGAAGTGAGAGAGAAGGAAGAGAAAGGCCAGCATTGACATAGTCTCAGAGTTAAAAGATGGTTCTCTAACATGGTTATAACTTGTTTTTTGCTACTCTCACAAGCAAGAAAAAAAAGTGGTAACAGATTACTCACAAACATGATATACTACCATATATGATGGGGTGTCCACCCCACACAAGGCAGAGCAGGTTTAGTGAAGTCAATTAAGCTGGTAAGCTGAACCTGGGAAAGAGCCAGGGATTGAAAGGCTGACTGATGATGGAATCCACCTAAGAAGGAACAGGCTGGGCTTGTATAAAGCCAGGAAGCTGACAGCAGAAAGGGGCTGCAGGGCAAGTAGTCTGCAGTCACTCCCTGGGAGAAGCAAGGCGTGTTTAGGGTTACAGAGTTAAGTAGTCTGTAGTTACTCCCTGGGAGTCGGGGAGCCAGAAGATAGAGCAGAGAAGTAAGAAGGAGTCCAGGGAAATAGCAACAGGGTCTGGGAGCAAGGAGACACAGGTTGATGGACACGGGGTCCCTGGACAGGAACATGGAGTAGTGGGTGGGTCTGGATTCCCCTATCAGCTGCTTGGAAAATGGCACAGGACCTGCCTTGGATTGGAAGACCATCTGAAGCAGACAAGGACAGCAGTGACCCAGCTGGAGGGCCAGCCCACAAAGAGGGAGCCCCCTGACTCCAGAGAGAGTGAGACCATGGCGTGAGAAACACAAGGAGGGGCAGCCGACTGTTCGAGAGTTAATCCACAAGGAGGTGCCACAGTGGTGATTAGCGAATCCCAAGACAGCATATTAAAAGTCTGCGGGGGGGGGGGGGGAGTTGTTTTCCTTTTTAACAGGGTCCCTGGGTTCTCATGCACAAACACAGTACTGTAATGTTTACACCACAGTAGAATTATTTTAAAAATTGTTTCTAATGCACATCATAATTCATGGAAACTATTTAAAAATTATGGTTTTGACTTTTAAAAAGACACTTTAAAGATGGATGACTCAGAAAATAGTTGTGCAAATATGACACACTAGTGGTTCCCAAGCTGTGGTCCATGGACCACCAATGGCACACAAACATTTTGAGAAAGAAGCAGTGGGGAGTAGGAAGGAAGGTGGGGCCAAGATTGAATCTCACTCTCAGAAAATGCTGAGCAAAATGAAAGAGTTCAAGATCCTCTGAACACTCTCCAGGAAACATATAGTGCAGGATAATAATTGATCATTCCAGCAGAAGACAGTGCTTGCCTCCCCCCACACCTTCCGATGCCAGGCCTAGATTGTGATCTCCAAAGGACTTAGCATAATATTAGGTGTTTGAATCTGCAGAAAGGCTTCTTCCATGACAGAAGTATGAATCCTGTGTGTTGGCTAAATCTTGCATTTTTAAGAAGTTCACTACTTTCAAAAGATTCAATTTATTTGCTATAGTACCTTTAAGTAATATAATTTATTTTTAATTAATTTTACAAGGGTTTTTCTGCTCTTCTGCTGGGTTTGTAAGAGTTTTATCTGCTTCAGAGGTTCATGCCTTGGAACCTCAAGTTAATTAGTTTGCTCTTCTGCTGCTACCATCCAGGTAGGCACAGGGCCTCTAGACTCTTTAAGCCATGCATAAAATGGACAGGAATCTCAAGCAATGCTGATCCAAAGTTCCACTTCCATTGTCAAACCCTATGCTTGAACTTCCACAATAGCCAAACAGTACCACTGACTCTAGACAGGAAATGGTTGTTCAATAAACTCAAGAAAGCAGGGTCTGGGAAAAGGAAGGGGAGAGAAGTCACAATGAAAGGTCTGCCCATGCATAACCTTCAGAAAAATCAGAGTACCTCCTCCTGCAGTCTAATTGAGGTATTGTATAGTTTTCTAAACTGGCCATCACTATGGCTTTGTAAACTGGTTATGGCTTGGATGTTTACAATCAACTTTAAAATCATGTCTGCAAACTCTAACTTTCCTTTTCATCTGTCTAACGAGACAAAAACAAACAAACAAACAAACAAAAAACAGATAAAAGTCATCAAAGACAGTTTATTTAGAAACAAAACTATTATATCTCCATCTACTCTCAGGAAGGAATAGCCTTGGTTGCTAACCAGTGCAAACAAGCAAAAGAGGATGTACCTGCTAAATACCCCTGGTAAGATTAGGTGGAGCGTAAACAGGGTCAGATCTACAAATTGGCCCAGTTAGAGGTTTGAAGCCACCAACTTCAGTAACCTGTGAGCCTGAGCATTATGTTAACTATCCATAAAAAAAAAATTCAGTCTACACACAAGGAAAGAAAATTGAGAAAGTTGCATGTAATCTCATTTTATCAAGCTTCATGCTTGTAGGAATATAAACCCACATTAGGCCTCAGGGAACTCGTGCAGCCCTAAACCATTTCAGTTAATATTAGCTAAGGTCCAATAACCAGCAAAGACATCCCTTGTTTGTTATCGTGTATAAAGAGCAAGGTTTTCTAGGGATTCTTCAGAGATTTTCCTTGCCCCGCTGGGGTCATGCCATGATGGGAAGGTATCCTGGGCCTGATCTGGTTGCGAGTATTTGGCCAATGCTTATAACTATATTATTGTGTGGGTATAGAATAGAAGGGTGTATATGCTTATATTGGCATTTTGGATGTAACCAACACAAAGCGGCCTTTGGACTAATAAAGGAACACTTGTGTGGAAACTGAGTCATGGTAAACCTTAATAAACTTATTAGGAAAATTATTTCCAACAATGCAGAAGCAAAACAGCATCAAAGTAGAAGACTGATACCAAAAAAAAAAAACCAGCATGGTATACCTGTCATGAGGTTCCTAAATACACACAAGGTAAACACATCATGCACACTGAGAGTTCTATTAGTACCTACCTACATGAAAAACACCATTCACAACACAAACGGCAAAGTGATATGCAAGACTCCACTTTGTGCTTCCAATGGATTAATACATTATCTCCCACTGTTGAAAGCTGGTCTTGAGTCTGCTGAAGCCTAAGCACTCCAGTCCCCCTGCTGGGAAACAAACAAATGAAGCTGGTTTTAAGTGTCTTCTATTAATATACTGAAACAATTCTCACAAGCCTGGAGGCAGAAAGGATCAATAGGAAACTGAGATAGCATTAAATCATGTCAATGTATCAATATAAACAGGCTACATGAAGTTTTACTAATTCACTAAAAACTTCATTGTAAAAAAATAGATCTACTTCCTGCAGGAAGAGACTCCTGCCTGCCACCACTTAGTGAGTCAAGCCAATCTGTAAGATGTTTTACATAATTGGAAAATTTGTATTGGCCAAAAGGTTCAGAATGTTCTTATTAAGTTTCCAGAAATGGCAGATGTAGAGATACATAATGTTAACCTGAACCAAGACCAAGAAAAGAAACTATTTGTGATAGAAGCTCTGTTTCACTGC
Source organism: Terrapene triunguis (assembly GCF_002925995.2). Taxonomy (NCBI): domain Eukaryota; kingdom Metazoa; phylum Chordata; order Testudines; family Emydidae; genus Terrapene; species Terrapene triunguis. Next base: position 726,608 of record NW_020664540.1, on the reverse strand, counting down.
ACGGCAGATCTAATTTTATACTAGCTACTGTACTTCAACTTACCCGGAGTAGGAAAGATTTACACTTTAATTCCAAAGGGAGGAAATATTAATTTTGAAGATACAGGTAATGTTAATAGCATTTTGGAAATGGTATTAGCACATAGTGGCCAGCACGATGGGGACATTTCCCTACGACAACGTTGAAATCCCAAGTAGCTGAATTATCATTTCTGTTCTTACAAAACATCAGTCTGAGTGAAACATATGGAATGGGTTTTTCAATATTACCAGAAAGCACAGTAAAAGAAACAGCAAAGAAAAGAGCCATGAATCCCTACAGACAGTTGGTAAAAGATTGAACGGGGTATTTCTTTTCTTCAGCCAAAAAAAAAAAAAAAATTTAATAAAAAATAAAGAAAAAAAAAGAGTTAGCTCAAACTAAATAAGAGACAATTACAGAATCAGTCCTCATTTCTTTTAGATGGTTGACTATCACCTTAGAATTATAGTTAGAAGTAGACAACTGAAAAAATAAAACTTAATGGAAGATATGTTCTTATTTCAGTGCTCACACGCAACCCCATTTTACAGGAATCTTGCCCAGGTGAAAATATGTCTCATGTCACCTTCTTCTGCTACAAATATAGGAATTTAGGAATATTGATGGTTAAGAATACAGTGTACATTTTAATTATTCCACTAAAACAAATACTTATTTTTACTGTGCACTGAGCTCATTTGGATTAATATTTTTTTAAAGCAGCTCTAGGAAATGAAGATACATTTTATCTCAATGTTGTGGGTCACTAATTCTCAAGCAGTGAACCTTAAATCAAACCAACTTTAAAATTAAACCTAAAAATTTTTAATCAGGTCAAGTTTCAACATGAAACTACACTCTATTATGCAGAGTTTCAAAAGCACATAGGCCAACATTATTTTAATACTGAAGAATGAAATACAATGCTGCCACCATTTTAGTTCCTAGCATACCTTAAAGCATTAAAATACATATACAGAAGGTTCCACTCACAATTTCAAGAAAACAGACTTAAACCTGTCCTGTCACCCTAATCTCCCTCTATTTGGGCTACATTCTGCAGCTCACATGGTACTGTAGGGCCTAGTGAAGTTCATGCTGCCTCTTACTCCTGCCACCACATCCCCTTTAAAAAAAAGCTTATTTACCCTGATGTTCTTACCTAACCGTGTTGCATGTTAACACAGCTCTACACGAGAATTTTTTTTACCTCTGCAGGTTGAACTACTTCACTTTTTTCAATGAAAGCCAATATTCCTATGTACATGAATTATATTTGTATTAAGGATTACTGCAGCACCATAGCTAAAAAGACATCTTTGGCTCAATTTCTTCAATGGTCACTGCCAATTTCTGATAAAAATCCTAAATCTATTAAGAGATCCTTCAAGTGAGAGCCTCCTCCACTCTGGAAGAGCATCAACCTGGCCATTTGTAAAACAGTCTATGCTCTTTAAAAAACAACAAAAACTACATGCACGCACACACAACCTGGTTCTGCAGCTGGAAGTAGTCCAAAAATGCTTACAATCATCCATTTCATGGAAGCATCAGCATTCTATCACAGCAGTGGGGTTTAGGACTGAAATCACGGCCCACTCCTGGTTGAGCAATCACAGTAGCATCTCCAGAATGTAACATCCCTCTGGTATCAGGGCCAAAAGAACCTTTTTTTTAAACCGTTTTATGGCCTTTGACACCCCAAAATGATTAACAGTTGTGTAACAGGCAGATTGTGTCAGAGCTTTCCACTATCCTCTGTGGATAATCAGTTACCATCTCTCTCCATCCCATCTAGATTACCACCTGCAATAAAGCACACTTCCTCTTAGTTCTAAAATGTCTCACTGTGCCTCCATTTGCTCATTGAAGGTAGTAACTCTTCATCAACCCAAGGAGCTAATGGCCTCTTCTTTTCTCTGAACCAGCATGTTGCACTCCTTTTGAAATACTGCAGCCACTATGATATTGGATTTGTGGGCTGCCTTGGATTTTCCACTTGCCACTGGCAAGAGCTGCACCTCAACCCACGTGGATGAGCACAGATCTTCCCTGGTCAGTGTCAGAAATCATACTTGCACCATTTATTCACCCACGTGGCAAGATGGTCTTGCAAAGATCTGAACCATCTGAGATACTGTAGTAAAACATCTTCAGTCCATATAAGCAACTTTCACTCACACAAGCAGGGTTTAAGTGTTTCACAGATTTCATGGCTACCAGTAGCTCTTGCCTAATAATACAATAGTTCCACTAAGTCCATGACAGGGCCTTGGTAGAGTAGTAACCCACCACAATGAGCAGGAAATGAAAAGGAGAAAAGAATACTAGACAAAAAGTAGGTCTGTGATAAAATGGAAGGAATTCATGCAGAGTCAAAAATGGCTGAAATACTGAGCTCTATTTTAAATTAGTCTTCAAAAAGAAAAATTAAGAAGTTCAGGCAATTAGTGCTATTAATATAACAGCAGGTAACATAATATTTGAAAATTAGCACACCAATCTGATCTGATGCTATTCAGAAGCCTGGGCCGCAGTGAAACTGACAAGGAGCAGATCAGCTTCACTCTTCCGCTGCTTGGGAAAGCTATCAGACTCCAACAGAGATGCTATTTACTGGTGTAGACCAATCCAAACCAGAGGCTAAGGAAGGAGCATAGTAGCAGAGACACCCACTCGATCTAATTCTCTGGGGTGCGGGTGGAACGAGGAGAAAGAAAAATTCCCTTTTCTTCTAGCAGAAAGGCTCCCCCACCCTCTTTCAGCATCCAGATGCACACTGTGCTTGTGGACAGAGTAAGATAATGGAAAAAAGCCTCCATGCCACAGATGAGAGCCTGGAGCTGCCTACTAGCCTATCATAATTCCCAGATAGCTCACATCTAGTCCTACATTTAGGCTTTTGGGTAATGGAGCTGGAGACGTTCTTGAAGCCTTTGTGGCTTAAATAAGCATCAGAATTCATTGTATTTGTGTGAATTCTTCCTCTTCACCTCAAAGAATCATTGACTTCAATGTGCATATCTGAGAGTGGGGTGCTACAATTTCTGACACAGGAATTTCCACCATTAGACATGTCAAATTCCAGGGTCTGCTCTCCTCTCAATGCACCAAGCATTAACTTATGAATTATCATTACTGGTAGCATGTGAACAGTCTTACAAATGTACATAAATCCAAATGGGTGATCAGTCTGATGTAGATTCTCTCTGCCATCAATTTCCAAAAACAACAGAAGTGATTTTGATTTGTTTTTTTAATTCACAATTGTCACCTTTATGGGAAACTATGGGCTTGTCTACACTTACCGGAGGATTGATGCTGCGGCAATCGATGCATCAGTGGTCGATTTAGTGGGTCTAGTGAAGACCTGCTAAATCGACCGCTGATCAGTCTCCCATCAACGCCTGTACTCCACCTGACCGAGAAGAGTAAGGGGAGTCGACGGGAGAGCATCTCCCATCAACGTCGCGAAGTGTGGACCCCGCAGTAAGTAGCTCTAAGCTACATCGATTTGAGTTACGTTATGCACGTAACTCAAATTGCGTAGCTTAGATCGACTTTTCCCTTTAGTGCAGACAAGGTCTATGACTGATGAACCTTACATACTGTCTGAAAGCACCCAGGCTTATGTTCATTCTTACCTTTGGTGGAAGGGAGCTCGATAGTCGGGGCCAACCACTGAAATGTCTGTCTCCAGCTCAAAGTAATCTTACTCCAGTTACTGAAAACTCCATCATTCCTGAGGATCTTCGTGTGATGGCAGTGGAGCTGCTCTGTAATAATTTGAGTATGATATGTTGACCTGGTTATTGCAATGTTTATACTATGAACATACTGGTTTAGTATAATAGCAATAATATAATAGTATATAAGGAAATCAAACAGGAAGGAAATAGAATGTTGCAAGACAAACCAGTTCTGCACAAACACTTGAGGGTTCTAAAGAGACAATGTCATTGCAGCAAAAGGCTTGGGAACCAGAAGATCAAAAGGATGATAGCAGTTTAAAAAGAGTCTCTCAAGAGGAGGGGGAGCTGTTCAGGAGGGGCCACATTAAAACACAGGCACCCACTGGGGATGTATGAAGGAGTTAGGTCTGCTTAACTTACCATTGGGGCATGGTAAACCTAAGGTGTTTTAAGATCCTTTTCTCTAAATGCTTTGTTCAAATAAATAATACTTCGGTTTCAAAAAGGCTATGTGCATGGCTGGTCACAGACTCTCAAAGAGAAGAACCACAGGTGCCGAACTCAGATGGACTTGCTGTGTAAGCCCAATTGATATACACAGGGTATTGTAGCCTAGGATCCAGTCTAAGAGGAGAGAATTGCAGAATTCCACCTCAGGATAGGCAAAAGCACTACATCTGACACTTGCACTGAAAGAGACCAGGAAGGAGACAGAAGTGCAGCTTGCCTTGCAACTGTGACTCACAGGTGTTATACCTGGTCTTCATTTTGGAGCAAGGGGCTGTCTTATAGGTAGCCCAGACCTCAACACATTGAGCTCTGAAGTTCAAGGCCAGTATTCGACAGGCGGCCAGCGAGCTGGGGCACCAGGGCAATGTACTTTCATTGCCATTTTGATCAGAAGACTGAACTGTTGCACCACTTGGCAAAATGTTGACGAAACGCCAAGTCTAGTGCAGTGCAGCGATAAATCCTAGAGGCTACAAATGATATGGCCAAGCCTCAGTCTGTCAGGATGGGAAATAGTCCCCTGGTGGGCGAAAAAGGGTGGGTTTTGCTACTGTTATTTGGGTATCTAGCAACAACAGGGAGTCAAGCAGCACTACCTCCTCCCACCACTACTTTGACAACATTACGATCAGTGCTTGTAATGCAAGGTGATAAGATGTTGGTTACTTCTAAGGCTAGGTCTTCACTAGAAGCACTGCAGTGTGGACATTCACTACAGAGACGGGAGGGGTTCTCCCATCACTGTTATTAATTAATTTACATGAGAGGCAGAAGGTTGGAAGAATTCTTCCATCAGCCTACAGCTGCCTACACTGGGGGTTAGGCTGGCTTACCTACATAGCTTAGGGGTGTGGATTTTTCAACCCCCTGAGTGACAAAGCTGGGTTGACCTAACTTTTTTGTATAGACCTGGCCTAAATATTTCCCTCCTCCCACTAGCATCACTTCCATCTTGTGGTTATCCAAGAGTCGACCTCACTAAAGAATTCAAACTCAGATAGCTGAGGAATGGCAAGTTCACACACAGCTGGGTGTTGTCAGCATATTGTTGGCATTTAATCCCCTCAGGGGCTTAAGTAGAGGTGAATAGAATGAGGGAGAGAATGAAAGCTCATGAAATGTCATAGGCGATATCTGAGAACAACAGGCAACAGCACTTCCACAGTCCTTTGGGCACAAGTTTGTGAGGAAGGAAAAGAACGATCCCAGTATCTTGCCAATGCTTGGTCTGCTAGGTCTCAGAGGAGAACCTGCAGCACCTCATAATCAAGGATGAGGATGAACAAACAACTGTCTATGTCTGGGAGGTGGTCCTCCACCAGTGCTACCGCTGTTTCAATTCCATATTCCCACTCTAAAGTAGGTTGGGAAAGGTACAGGATACTGGAAGTCAGATGTACATGGCTTTTTGCTAGCGTCTCAATTAGTCTACTCAAGAATGGAAAATTAGACATCAGGGGACAGTGTAAGAGATTGTTTGCATCAATATCTGAATATCTGCTGGATAACTATGGTTCTAGAAGTAGGAGGTAACTCTCTCTGGAGAATATTGACAAATCGGTAACCCCATTGGTTTTACCTGAGTAATCTCTTCTCCTTCCTACTGTGGCAGGCACCTCTTTTCTCTCACCAGACTTAGCGTTTCCCCCGCCAGAGATGGTGGGCCTGGGGTAATCAACCCCACTCAGGCAGGGTTTAAGAACATAAGAATTGCCATACTGGGTCAGACCAAAGGTCCATTCAGCCCAGTATCCTGTCTACCAAAAGTGGCCAATACCAGGTGCCCCAGAGGGAGTGAACCTAATGATCAAGTGATCTCTCTCCTGCCATCCATCTCCACTCTCTGACAAACAGAGGCTAGGGACACTATTCCTTACCCATCCTGGCTAATAGCCATTAATGGACTTAACCTCCATGAATTTATCTAGTTCTCTTTTAAACCCTGTTATAGTCCTAGCCTTCACAACCTCCTCAGGCAAGGAGTTCCACAGGTTGACTGTGCGCTGTGTGAAAAAAATACTTCCTTTTGTTTGTTTTAAACTTGTTGCCTATTAATTTCATTTGGTGACCCCTAGTTCTAGTGTTATGAGTAAATAAATAACACTTCCTTATTTACTTTCTCCACACCAGTCATGATTTTATAGACCTCTATCATATCCCCCCTTAGTCTCCTCTTTTCCAAGCTTCCAAGTTTGCCTTCCCCCTTCTGTACTCCCTTGGTTGTATTTTCAGGGTAGGCCTGAGGGTCGGCCTAAGGGGTGATCCTCCACCAAACAAAAAGGAAACAGTCTCAAACAAAAAACCCAGGGGGGTATCTTTCGCTGCCGCCCTCCCTGGGGCAAGGTGTTATCCGGTTGGTTGCCCTGGGGAGTCAGTCCTTCCCCTAGCAGGCACTCAGATTTGCCTGTTTCCCCTATGCTAAGGAGCACAGCCTCCCAGCCTGGAACAGCCTATTTCCCTGCTGCCTCTAGCCTAGCAGAAGCTTGACTTTCTCTCTCGCTTTCCCTTGCTCTCCCCAGAGGAGGGGTTTTTAAAGGCCTCAGGCAGCCCTTAATTGGATTCAGGTGTCCCTAATTGACCTGAGGTAACCCCTTCTCAACTTGTAGGAAAAAGGGCCTTTAACCTTCTAGGGCTAATATATCGGCCTTCCAGGACCATCTTGCAGCCGTCCGGCCTGACTTTGTCACACTACTCAATAGCCATAACAAAATGGCTCCCACTCCCGAGAGGGCTGATCATTTTACTTACTGCATGTGTTGTGCCCATACCAATATGGAGGGAGGGGAAAAAAGTCATCCACAAGGATAGTCTCTCAATAATTCTCAATCTGATTATTCTGCAAGCAACATATCTTTGTGAAATCAAAGATGAAACTAGTTCTGCAGCAAATTTTGGTGAGTTCTTCTAACCAATTTGTCACCTGAGAGTTCTGGTTAAACGTAGTGAAACTGCCCCGCTTTATTGCTGGTAAATTCAATAGAAGGGCTGAGAGATTTCCAGCTAAGCAGAAAGTTTTGTCCGCTAAAGCCATTGGTTAAACCACAGACTCGTATCCTTTACAGTCAGAAGGGACCATTGTGATCACCTAGTCTGACCTCCTGTACATGGCAGGACACAGAATCTCACCCACCCACTCCTATACAACAAACAGACTTTAGCAGACCAGCCAACTGATGCAGCCTCTGGATTTGGCTTCCAAGGAGATATCCTCATTTGGTGCTGAATCCAGGGTTTCATCGGTCATATTCTCAGCTCATTTTCACAAGACCTCTCTCCAAACATGCTACATGCTACAAACAAGGGGAAAAGGTGTTTTTTTAAAATAGTTAGACAATATGATTTTAAACAACTCCTCGCTTTCACAACTTCATCCAAATTTATCTGAAGTCATTGAAACTTTTGTTTACCAAAAAACGGAGGTTGGTAAGCCATTTATGAAACAGACAAATTCTATAACCATTTCAATGACTATTTCAAATTACCACAGTGCAGTTAATGTCTGCACCATGGTAAAGATCATGGTTCAATCAGGGTTAGTTATCCCTCACCTAACCATATCCTTTCTTCCTACAAAAACACCTTTTTTCCCCCTCTTCTAAACAGGGCCTCTATGGGTTAGGAATATTCCAGGATGCTTCTAGTCAGACACTTCCATCTTGCTGTCTTCAGACACAGAGAGGCGCTTATGTATAGACTTGGAAAATCAGGGGTGTTTAGCAAATGTATTGCTAATATGTATTAATATATTTTTAAGCATCACAGCAGCTAGCATAGACAAAGAGTGTTTTTAAAAGTATTAGGTTTTTACAGTCCACTCTAGGGGTCAGTTATATGTTTTTAAAATGTATTAGACCTAGCCTACACTAGATGCTAAGTGGTATTTAAAAAATGCAAGTTAAAAGAAATGAGGCAACACTTTTTAAAAAAAATATGCCTTTTTTCCCTAGTCTAGACAGGGGCTCATTAATGGGGTATTAAATATTTAGATAAACTAGATTAAATGCCCTTAGGTAATGGTCAATCAAGGATTTTTCTACAGCAGACTCCTCCAATGTTGCAATACTTCTTCCAAGTTCATGGTAGCACTGTATCCAAGTAACACACAGAATCATTAATTTAGATAAGAGCTATAGCTAGGGCCCTACCAACTTCACGGCTATGAAAAACACATCACGGATCGTGAAATCTGGTCTTCTGTGTGCTTTTACCTTGTACTATACATATTTCACGGGGGAGACCAGTGTTTCTCAAATTGGGGGTCCTGTCCCAAAAAGAAGTTGCAGGGAGGTCACAAGGTTATTTTAGGGAGGGTCGTGGTATTGCCACCCTTATTTCTGCACTGCCTTCAGGGCTGGGCGGCCAGAAAGCGGTAGCTGTTGGCCAGCTGCCCAGCTCTGAAGGCAGCGCACTGCCAGCAGCGGTGCACAAGTAAGGGTGGCAGTACCACAACTCCATCCCCCGCCACACACACACACACACACACACACACACACACACACGCACGCGTCCTATTTGGGTCAGGACCACTACAATTACAACACCGTGAAATTTCAGATTTAAATAGCTGAAATCATGAAATGTATGATTTTTAAATTCCTATGACCGTGAAATTCACCAAAACGGATTGTGAATTTGGCAGGGCCCTAGCTATAGCTGCTAAGACCTAAGATCACCCATGTGTGGAACAGCTGATTTACTATTTCTCCTAAAAACTCTGGCTGTTTAATATCTGACCTATTCATTTTTTAAAGATTTTCTCCAAATGTAACACAAAAATCCTTGCATGTCTGCCAACCTATGAAAACTATTTAATAAATAAAAGTAGAGTACGTCATAAAAAATGCCATCATCTATAACTACATACCAATAAAGTCACAGGAAGTGGCCCATTTCCATTCGCTTGTGCAAATATTTTAATCCCAGCAGCACCATCTAATGGAGAGCTCACCAATTTTTTTTTCCCGTATGTGACAATGTATTTATGCAGAGGCACCAGCAATGGATAACATTCTATATAACTGATTCAATACACCGTGTCTTGCTGCTAATCTTTCTTTAATGAAGGCAGGCTATTTCTACGTGGTAGATTGTATTCTACATTTCTCTATGGATAGTTCATGAACACTACATTCATGTGCGGATTTATTTGCATGAAAGATGAATAATGAGGCTTTAGCTGGAACTGCTTTCTTAAGTTTTAAATGTAGAAAAGCCAAATTTAAAAGAACAGCAAACTTAAGTTGCTTGAAGTCTGCTTACTCCCTTCTCCACAAGCAACCAGAGAGGGGCATTCATACCTCTGACCGAAGTCCAAGTACCTCTAAACTGTAATAAATCCCAGCTAGGAACAGAGGATCCAGAAACCTGGATCTTATCCATGGCAATACAGGTCACTAACCATTATCTTATTTTCACTTAAAACAGAAAGTTTAACAAAACATATAACTTAAATTTGCTCTCCTGCTACCAGGGCCGGCTCCAGGCACCAGCTTGCCAAGCAGGTGCTTGGGGCGGACACTCTGGAGAGGGGCGGCGTGTCCAGCTATTCAGCAGCAATTCAGCGGACGGTCCCTCACTCCGGCTCGGCGCGAAGGACCTCCCGCCGAATTGCCGCCGCAGATCGCGGCTTCTTATTTTTTTTATTTTTTTTTGCCGCTTGGGGCGGCAAAAACCCTGGAGCCGGCCCTGCCTGCTACAGTAGGTACCAGATAAGGTAAATAGCAGCACACAAGCTCTCGAGAACAGCAGTGCAACACGTAGCAAGATAACTATTGGAAGTCACTGTCAGCTATCTTCTTTACATGTTTTTATCTTATACCACAAACAAGCCTGGTTTGAAGCCATATAATTGTGTAACCTACATACACACATTTTCCACATTGCTTTTCCCACTCATACTACCTCCCCTGCTCCTTCCTATCATTTTACATCCATTGTTGTGATAAATTTAAGCCTGATCCTACAGACATTTAAGCACATGCTTAATTTTAATCACACGAGTCCTATCCCACTGAACACACTCATGTGAGTGGAGTCACACACACAAGCATAAGGACTGGCACTTGAGACAGTAAGATCTTTGGGGCAGGAATTGTCCTGCTATTTTGTATACAGTACCTAGCACGATGGCAACCAAGCCCGATTAGTACTGTTCCATAAACAGTATATTTACCTGGTTTGCTCTCAATACAGTCAACCAATATACTTCAGAGTGCTTATAAAAATTAGACCATATACAGTCCTGCAAATGACTGCAGAATAACCTCAGGTTATGTACGCGTATAGTTGTGCGCACATGCGTGTGCAGGTACACACACCCCACAGATTACTTACTCCTCTTCTTCTAATCATTTTAGAGAATCCCTTCAGGGAAACCAGCAAGAACATGGTATGTGTATTTAGAAGAACAAACAAACTTTGGACACTCAAGCCCACTAAATGAATTAAAGCCCCAGAAACTACCTTAAACATCCTCATGTGAAATACTGGAAGTGAAATACATAAATTCCATTGTGCTTTTCAAAATGAAAGTGAAGGTTTCATGCATTTGGAAAAAGGAAAAGTCCAGACAGAGGTAGTTTATAGTCCCAGATCCCTGAGATCAAAGAACAGTTGACATAAATCCCCATGTATGATTTACTAAAGAAGCTGATTGGGAAAATAAAGAGTTTATCACAGAGATTGCCCAGGGCATTCTTCTACATATGTTCCAAAAGAAAAATTCAAAATACCTCATAATGTGTCCATGTAGCACAGATAAAAGGAACTGCTAAATAGTAACGGCAGCATTGTAGCAACATCCACTAGCAGAATAACAGAAGAGGGTCTATTGGTATTTCCATTTTAAATCCATTCCTTTGATAAAAATATCCAGTTTTTCATTAATCACATGGAACTGTGCTGAAGTTTAGCAAGACCAGGTTCTCTATATAGGTGAAGCATGATCCAACTCACACAGAAACCAATGGAAAGACAACTACTAACCTTCACACGAATCACTGTGGATATTCTTTGACTTAAAGAGATGTGCAAAAAACACTAAACTGTTGAGATATTACTGCAGCAGTAATTCAGAGACTACTAGAGAGACACATGCGAGTTAGACGATAACTAGGTGAAGGCTATGGCAAGTAGGTGACTACATCTTTACACCCCTGAATTAACACCCAAGTGCTGTCAGCTTGAGAAAAAGAGTATTTTGCAATCCTATAGTCAAGCTCTTTATTCTTAGGCAGGGGCAAATGTAGCCTTCCAATTCAATGGGTGTGGACACAGGGGGCAGGGGAAGTAATGGGGAAGGAGGTGTCAGAGAGGGCCCAGGCCTGGGGGGTCACTGCCCTCCCTGCAGGGCTGGGGGCAGCCCATGCCCATGGGGTTGCTGTTCTTCCTGTGGGGGTTCTACCCTGTGTGCATCCAGGGGGCCACACCTAGTCCTGCCTCTCCCTGAGCTCCAGCCCCTTTGCAGGTGGGAGCGGCCCCCCCAACCCCACTCCTGCCTCAGTGCAGACCAGACTGTCAGGGCAAGAGACCAATCAACGGCAGGCACAAAGCCTGATTGTCGCTGCAACCGCGAGCGCCAGACCGCAATACCAATCACTCAAATTTGGCCTCTCCATTCACACTCAATCACATACATGCATACCTCATGATGGAGGGATGGCCGGGCTAAATTTGAGCGAGTGGCATTGTGACCCTGTTCATCAGGTTGTTGTGCCACTCAGTTTGACTTGAACTGGCCTGATTTCTGCAGGTGCAATTCCACCCATGGACCCCAGGTAAAGCCACCCTTGCTCTTGGCACCTACTGAGACTAGTGTTGGCAACCCTAATCAATTTCAACCAAAGCAGGCATAATAAAGGCACAAAGCTCCTCTATTAAGGATGCTGGGATAAGCATCAAAGAGGAGAAAGAGACAAGAAAGGGTGTGTGAGGGAAAGACAGCAAGTGTACAATATTTAGAGAGCAATGTCCAAAGAGTGAGTAAGGACTGATGTTGGATTCAGACTGTAGTTAAATGTTTAATGATCTAGAAGAGACTAGAGCAGAGTATGTTAATTAACTTTGAAAATAATACCAGTGAGGTTAGAGAAAAATGGATTTAGAGGTTAGAAATATCAGCAGGTGGTACATAAATGAGTATAATCCTGGAAAAGCAAGCATATCTGGGGGAGGGGGGTAATAAGCCAATATACAGAAATTAAATGGAAGGGAGACACTTAGAGAGCAGTGAGGCCAAGAGACACCAAATGGGTAATGTTGGATAAGAACAGCTAATTCGATATCCATGCAATTAGACAGAAAAGAACAATCCAAAGTACTGTAGTACACAGTCCTCTTTCTAGACAGCAAAGATGAGACTGACTACTCTTACAACACCACAGTTCAACTCTTATCTCAAAACCAAAGAGATGTTGACTGATTGGCAGAAATTCACAGAAAAGGCTGCAAACATTGCTTTAAAGGGTATAGGAACCAACATGAGAAATTGGATGTACCTTATACTGCTTGGCCAAATTACAATTAAGGAAGATGCAATGACATTTTTCTGAAAAGCATGAACAATTACACCAGAGAGAAGTTATTTAGGATGGTCCAAGGGAGAATAATAACCAAATGAAATATAAGAAAACATGGGATTTTTTTCTTGCTTTTAATCCTAACGATGAGGTCTATTAGGCTGTAGAACTTAGTCTAAGAAGTCCCTTCATTAAAGAGAACCTGCCATATGGGAAACTCCTGCAATGGCAGGGGACAGAAAAGATTCTGCAGGACTAAGTTTTCAGAGGGTCACTATTTGGTACAGGGTGCACCCAATTTCTATGATGAAAATATTCATTGTATCATATATAATTGCATTCTTAATTACCCATTTCCTCCCGCAAATGACTGCATGTATAAAACCAAGGCCCTTCATGCTGCCAACTTTTAGGGGGCGGGGGTGTTAAAATTGATTTTAGGAAATTTTGTTTTGTTATGGGTGATGAAAATTTATTATCACTCGAAGTCCAAAACAGAAAACAAGTTGAAAATCACAGTTTAAGAGCCAAAACAGATAGCATTTTGACATATTATATTATACAAGCAGTTACATATTGTTTATATAGCACTGCATATACACTGTAAAGAACAACAGGAGAACTGCGACAAACAACAGGTTTCCTGCCCCAGAGGGCTTACCATTTAAAGGCACGGTCTGGCATAGTACCATAGACGAAGCGTGGCAGGAGGTTACTATAAACTGAATGAATAACAAAGCAGCTCTATGCACGTACCTAGCTAAGGCATTTAGATGGCCGCAATATTATCAGAGCACCTTGCACATCTTCAACGTATTTATCCTCACAACACCTCTGTGAAGTAGAGGTTCTATTATTCCCATTTTACAGATGGGGAACTGAAGCACAGACACTCAGGCCACATATATACTATGGGGGACTATAGAGACATAGCTACAGCACTGTAGCTATGTCGGCATAACCCCGTAATGTGGACACAGCCTGCAGTGACAGAAGGGTTTTTCCATTGATGTAAGAACAGCTCCTCCCCGAGCAACGGAAGCTAGGTCAACAGAAGCATTTTTATTTATTTATTTATTTTTAATAACCCAGTAGACTCAGGTTAGGTCAGCATTGCTACAGCTCTCAGGCATGTGGATTTTTCACACCCCCATCGTGCCGTAGCTACGTGGACCTAAATGTTAAGTGTAGTTTAGGCCTAAATGACTTGCCCAAGATCACACAGAGGTCTAACGGAGCAAGAAATCGAATCCTGGTCTCCCAGGTTTTTAGGCTAGCGCCCTAACGACTAGATCATCCTTTCTCTCATGATGGATTATCAAGAAGTTCTGCGTATGCTAACTAGGAAATCATTGTAGGCATAAAGTGGCAGCATGGAAGAACGTATTTGTATTATGGTAGTACCCACAATATATTAGTTAAGACAGAACAAAGCAAAGCAACTATTTTGCTAAATGCCTAAGAACATGCTTGAGAATAACAATGTTAAGTTTTAAACACATCTACTGGTCATGTCCTACTTTTTTACAGTATTCACTATGCTTTGCTTTTCTTATTAATGAAGATACTATGAAGAGACACACATTCAATATGATTCTGAATGCTGAACTTATATGTTATGACAAGAAGTCTTAGTATAGCCTTCACCATGGCAATGAAAAGAACCATAAAGCTTGCATTCATGAGTATTTGGTCTGGAGCACCTTGTGTGCAGATTATACGTCAATGGATCCATTTCACTTTAGAATTCATACACTATATCACAGGCTCATCAAAGTTTTGTTCGCATTGCACATGGTCTAAAGGATCTATTATCCCAATACATTATAAAGAAATCTGTTTCTTAAATGATCTTATATTAACTACAAAAACATTACACTAAAGTTAAAATTCTAACTTAAATAAGAGTTTCATTAATGACTTGGATAAAGGAGTAGAGAGTACAGTTATAAAATTTGAGGATGATACCAAACTGGAAGAGTTTGCAAGCATTGTGGAGGACAGGATTAGAATTCAAAACAACTTTGACAAATTGGAGAACTAGTCTGACATAAACAAGATGAAATTCATTAAAGACAAGTGCCAAGTATTATACTTAGGACAGAAAAAATCAAATGTACAAATAGAAAATGGCTAGGCACCAGTACTGCTGAAAAGGATCTGGGGGTTATAGTGGATCACAAATTGAATATGGTTAATATTCTGGGGTGTACTATCAGGAGTGTTGTATGTAAGACACAGGAGGTAATTGCACTGCTCCGTTCAGCACTGTTGAGACCTCAGCTAGAGTACTGTGTCCAGCTCTGGGCACCCCACTTTAAGATGTGAACAAATTAGAGAGTCCAGAGGAGAGCAACAAAAGTGATAAAAACTTTAGAAAACCTGACCTATGAAGAAAGGTTAAAAACTGGGCATGTTTAGTCTTGAGAAAAGAAGAAGGGGCAGGGGATGGATAACAGTCTTCAAATATGTTAAGAGCTGTTATAAAGAGAACGGTGATCAATTTCCTCCAGGTCCACTGAACACAGGACAAGAAGTAATCTGCAGCAAGAGAGATTTAGGATAGATATTAGGGAAAACTTTCTAACTATAAAGGTAGTTAAGCTCTGGAACAGGCTTCCAAGGGAGGTTGTGCAATCCTGGTCATTGGAGGTTTTTAAGAACAGGTTAGACAAACACCTGTCAGGGATGGATTAGGTTTACTTGGTCCTGGCTTAGTGTAGAGGGCTGAACTCAATGACCGCTCGACATCCCTTCCAGCCCTACATTTCTATGATTTTAAGCCTCGTGGTATGGTGGTCTGTAAAAATTAATGTTACAGAATAAAGCACGAAAGATGTCCCAGGGACACAGTATAAGGGAGGAAAGTAATTATATACCTCCCATATAAAATGTTGGTCTCCAGAAACATGTTAAAGGTTTTGCTTTTCCTTTGCTGCCACTCACTATATTTCTTCCCATATTATTATTTCCTTCCCATCCTTATGCTTCAGAGCACAGGATTCTAGTAAATGTACATTTTTTACTGCACACGCACACAGTGTATAGCAGCAGGCAAGAACAACAGCATGGAAATCTAAGGCTTACCATTTGGGGGAAAGGGGGGTTGGAGAGGATTAAGGACCTACTGTTGTAGTATATAAATGAAGAGATACTTGCCCTGCTAACCTAGTTACAAATCCAACAATAAGTAGCAATTCAACCCAAGTCACAAGTGCAAAAATATTCTACCATCAGTGCTCCCCTCCACATCTGTCCAAGTTGACAGTACAGTGGAATGCATTCCCAGAAAAATACAGACGCATTGAGGAACTTAGAGACAAAAATTAACAGACTCAGTAATGAGATGTCTTTTCTTGCCTTTGTTTTCCCGTTTCTATTTTCTTGTCTCCCTCTGTCTTCTGTTTATACTATCTTCCATTTCGGTTTTTTTCTCCCTTCTGTTTTCTTTTCTACTCTTCCTCTTTTTCCCCATGTTTTTCCTCCCCTCCCCCCCCGCCAACACCACCTTCCTGTTTTGTGGGTCCCCTCCTTCATTACTTGTAGTCAATCCCTTTCTGCTACTCCTTCTCCCCACTTCCTGTCTCCACCTTTCTTTCTACCCCCTTCACTTTCCCTTATTAGTTTTCTCTCTTGGCTTCTCTCTCACCCTCCAACTTTTGTGTTCTCTCTCTCTCTCCTCTTGACATCCCCATTTTTCCCCTCTCCCTTCTTGGTCTTCTTTATCCATATTCACTGACAAAAAGCTTCAGAGTTAAGGATGAGTTTTGCAGAACTCAGCATTCTAGAAGAGTATGAGATACCACCAGACAACCTTAACAAGTTTTTTTGTCAGTTAATTTCTTAGTTTTTTTTAAATGAAATGTTTTTGGTAGGAGACGGTGGTCATTTAGACAATTGTAGTTATGTAGGGTTGCAGCTGAGATGCTACTGTAGCCAAGTAATGATTTATAATACCTACCTCTTACATAGCACTTCATCAGCAGATCTCAAAGCACTGTACACCAAGGAAGGAAGCATCATTATTCCCACTGTACAAATGAGGAAACTGAGGCACAGAGACATGTGAAGTTGCCCATTCATCTCATTCTCACTGGGGTGTTCTCATTCAGTTGAGATGAATACAGCCTGAAACAACAGCTCTAAGACCTGAGAACTGCTCCATTCATTTCAGGCAGTGTTCTCACCCCACCGCCAGTGACTGACAGTCGGTTCTGAACTCAGCAGTGTGTTCTTGGTTCATGCTACCAGAATGCTTGTTCTCAACTCCCCACCCAAAAGGGCAGGGCTTCCCCAGATCCCAGCCCATATGAGGGATCTGGGAGAGGGGATCAGCCTTCCAAATCCCAGCTCTCACATGGGAGAGAAAAAGAGAGAGGGGCTCAGAAACCCCTGGGGCAGGACCCACCAAGATCTGAGCTCCCACATGGGGGACAGGGAGAGAGGTTGAGATACCCCTCCAGAGGGTCAGTGCCCCACCTCCCAGAGAGCAGCATGCACATGGGATGGGAGAAGGTAGGATAGGCACCCCTGCCCCTAATCCTCCCCACTCGCCTGGCACCCACCTTCATGTCATGCCTCAGTGCCCCACCCCTCCCTTCCCCCTCTGCCTAATCCCCAGCCTCTCCCCCAGACCCTTTCCCCTATGCTATCACCCATCTCCATTTATGCTCCTCCCCTCACTGCAACCCCAAAGTCTTCTCCCTCAACCCCTCCCAGCATATAGTTTATTTTCTTCCTGAAAATAATTTGATCATCTTCTGAATTTTCTGCCACACTCAGATTACATTTCCCCAAAATAAAAAAGGCTTTGAGAAATGCATGTTGCTGCAATCTGCCTACGTTACACTTTCAGCTTTCTGCCAAGGGTTGGGTTGAAATCTACAATGCCTGGGGGCTGTTCAGGTCCTGTTGGTCATGGCAGGCTAGCAACTCCCTTGGACACACATCATCATGAAGCACACCAAATTTCAAAAGCAACATGAGCAAACATGGATTTTAGAATACTTAGAAGAATCAACTTCTAAAACAGAAAGGTGTTCTCAACCTTAACTATAGCAGAGATGTTGCTATAGTTCAGAGGCCAAAAAAATGCCAGGAGGTTTCAAACATAGGTACCCAGCTCAAAAAGTACCCATCCCTGAGCCTGAAAAAGAATTTCAAACCCTTGCAATTCTTAAAAAGGAGCATCCAGAGGGATATTGACCTCCAAAACTGATGTATAGTGAGCCGTCTTCAGACATCATAAGACTCAAGACCTTGAATTAAGAAGCTCTGCTAAATCAACAAAACTCTGAGAAATTCGGCTATTGCATCACATAGGATGTTTGAGATCACAATGTCCTGATATCCCTGCAACATCTATTCACAAAAGGGCAAATAAGGACAGTGGATCAGCTTATCTCATTCCTCTGTTTTATTGGTTTAATTCACGTTTCCAAAACTTGGGGGAGGAGAGGAATGTATTTTCTCTGGTAATTTAACAATAATGTAAGTGAAATAAAGATTTTTGGCTTTTAGTATTTTATCACAATTTTCACATCCGTTAGCAGAAGATCAAAAATCCCCTATCTAAAAGGGTGCTCCTCTTTCCTCATTTAAACATATTACTACAGACAAAAAGAAAGAAAATATAATGCAGCAGGATTTCAAAGCCATTTTGAAAACCAAAGCAACTATTTCTATCTATGGAATCTCAACAGTCACACTAAAGGATATGATATCAGCAATAGGAATTGAACTAGTAAAATGTTATATATTACTTCAAGATATTAACAATAGTAGAGATGCTTAGAAGATTGTTATGAAGATAACCCAAATTGTTGGTCTATTCCACTATCTATTTGCACTGGAACTCTGTCTTTCAAACCAATATTAACACCAAACTTAAATTCAAGTCTTCAGAAAAGCACAGGGACTGAGACCTTTAACACCCACTTTTAATTCAGATTAACTGCTTTGCTGTTACATGTATGGTTGCTTTTCTATGTTCTAAATCCAGTGCCAACTGAAGCTTCCAACCAGGTTGCATTTCAGTGACACACCTTACATTTTAAAGTAAGAACAAGACACCATTTATAACGTTGTATTGGTGTCCGCTTGTGCTGCCCAAGCTCATGATATGTCAGTGTCTCCATTATCAACCTGTATTATAAGGGGTTTCCCAACCTGACCATAAAAACTCAGATTCAGGCTGAAACATGGTATATTTTATTTCAAACTGGGAACCTCTTTCTGTAAACACATTAAATGTGTTATGCACACACGGTCATTTTTACATTCCAAACTGTAAATAGAACTGTACATAAATTGCAACGCTTGAACACTTTTAGACTCCTGTAAGTTAAAAATGGCTCATTTTATAAAATAAAATGTTGTATGTCATTCCAAATATACTGTAGTTTGAAAAAAGATTTGATATAGTAATTAAAATACAGCTTGTGTATAGACGGTAGTATTTTAAATATGGATTTTTACTAAATATGCAGCATTATGATAAATGATGTGCACAGGCTTAGCATTGCCGATATGCATTCACAGCATACACTGAAAAATAAACACCTTTTTCTGGTGTATGAATGTGAATTAAGATTAGTACACAACAATGCTAAATACATTCTCTAAATAACAGATCTATATTACAAAATGCATAGCACTATATTCAGTAAGCTTCTTTTGATTAAAACATACAATATATACAAGATTCAGATAAATCTTGACTATCTAGAGAAACAACTGACCTGAAGAGATCTCACATTTCAAAGCATATCCTTGGCACTACCCACATCTTACTACTATAGAAACACAGGAGATGACACAACATTGTTCAAATAGATGCTGATCAGCCAGATATAGGAGTCTATATAGTCTTCCAAACCATACATGAGCAATAGCGTGGCACAACATGACTGCACACTAGAATGGTAGACATAATTATGATTTTGCTTTTGCTTTTCTGAAGTTTATTTAGACCCTTGATATTATCTGAAGATAAAAATAAATCACACAGATGTAAACGTCTTGCCTTTCTATCTTACAAGCCACTGCAGTTCTCTGATTATGAGTCAGTCATAGGTTCATCTGCAGAAGAATGACTCAGTATAAACTTTTAAACAATAGTTATTTTTCTACTACACTATCAAATGAAACAATTAAAACACTATGCAGTAAATAGTGCACACATTTACTAAATATTAAAATAATGTAAAATTAATGCCGTTTTTGTTCAAGCTAGGGAGATCATTTTATAAAATATGGCCTTGGTACATATGCAGTACAAAAATACAGCTCTTTTTGCGGTAAGTATGGATAGCTATTTCTACTTAAATACTGAGAGAGGATATTCCCCAATAGGGACATGTGAAACCCACATTAAATTGAATGTATTTTACATCCTTCACAGGAGAAGCCCTCCTTGCCCGCAACACACACACATCCAATATGGTAATGGTTTGCTAAAAGCCAGCTCAACGCAGATATTAGATAATGTTTTCACCCCCCAGCCAAATTCTACACGGTTAACAAAGCAAAGCGGTCTTTGGAGGTGCAAAGTTAGCAAAATAAGCGTTTGCCACAAGTGAAAAGAACAGCTCAAAACACACAGACACTGCCCCTTTAAAAGCGTATGGCCCGCCCACACTGCCTATGAGAGAGCCAGAAATTGAGAGAGCTTTCTGCATTCAAACAACACATCAAATGCATGCAAGAACCCTTAAGCACATCGCCGAGCAGAGCGACAAGTGGAAGGGGTTTTTTGCATGGAACACTTACTGATCGGCTCCTCCAGGCAGGGAGCTGTCAGGCGGGTTTTAGCCTTGCAAGTACGTCTCCCCCACCTCAAAAAAATGAAAACAAAGCAACAGCCCGGAGTATGTATGTGTCTGGGCAGGGTCTGAGCAGCAGCCCCGAGTACGAATCTGAGCCCCGGCAGCAGCAGGCGCAGCCAGATCCTGGGCAACAGGCTGAGTCTGATGTGTCTGTCCCTGGCTGGTGGCTGAAGCCGTGTCCCCGCACATGAGCTAGGCAGCAGCAGTCGCCTAAGCCCGTCTCAGTCCCTGGGCAGCCGCCGCCGCCGCCTTGCCCCCAGCAGCCAGATCCAGAGTAGGAGCCGAGCCGCAGCGTGTCCCTAAGTGGGAGCGGGGGCAGCAGCGCCGGTGGCCGCAGCCCTGCCCCTGACTACGAGCCTGAGCCCGGACAGCCGCCGCTGCCGCCGGGCTCGCTGAAGCCCCTTCCCGTGCGGGTGCGCAGAGCCCCCCGCCGCCCCTACCTGCCAGCGTGTGAGGGGGACCCACTGCAGCCCGGCGGAGGCGGCCGCTGCCCGGCTGGAAAGTCCCTGGTGCTCTGCCCCGGCTCCCCCCGCCCCGCACTTCCTCTCCCGCCCGCCCAGGCTGGAAATCCCCAGCACGGCGCGGCGCGCTGCTCTGCCCCTAGTCCTCGCACACCGAGGGGCGGCTCCCTCCAGCCGGGCGCCTTAGCGCGCAGGCGGGAGAGGGCCGGGCTTGGCCTGCGGCCCGCCCCGGCTGCACCTGATGCCGCCGCCCCCTGGGGGAACTCGCTGGCCGGCCGGCCCTGGCCGGGCCCGTGCCAGCGGAGAGCTGCTAGGGGCCGGCGCCAGCCCAGCCCTCAGCAAGCCGGGGGAGGAGAAGACGGGGTGGCCCCCGCTAGGCGCAGCGATGGTGCCGAGCAGTGTGGCCGCTGCCGCTAGCACGGCTCCTCCGCCGCACCCGCGGGCTCCTCCGCGGACGGCTGGGAGTTGTAACGCGCGGCGTTGCCGCGGGGCCCCCCGCAGGCTGCTCCAGCCCGCACAAATGCACATGCGCCCCGGCTGGAGAAGTCGAGCTGGAGTAGACGGTCAGGGAGAAAGCGGCTGAAGGAGGCCGGGGCAAGACAAGCGGGGCTATGGGGCAAGAGGTGCAGTTGCCCCCACCCGCAACCCTTGCTTTGTCCCTGCCCTTCGATTTTTCCTAGGTCTAGCTGCTCAATTATGTCTTCCACAGTTTGCTCCCTCCCCCCAACTTTACAAGATATAATAGAATCACATATGAAGTTCTGTATGCTGTCCCATTTTCCCCTCCCCTCAGAAATGATGTCCCCGCGAAAAAGTGAAAAGAGGGGGTGAGGGAAAGAGGAGATGGAACGTGAAGAGGGAGAAAATCATGCGGAGGACTAGAATAGGAAGAGGGAGCATAGAAAGGAAGGAAATGGATTATCACATATGAAAATACAATCCATTTTTACCTAAAATCACTCCATCCTCAGCTGCACTAAACTCCTAACCAGTGGGGACCAAAGAACCCCACCCAAAATTGAATGATCTTAAGGAGAGAGTGACTAGACCAAACCCCTAAAATATCAGTATACAAATCACTAGGACAGATCATAAAAACGAGCTAGACTGCTAGTTCTCTACACAAAACTAGCAAATTGCTTCAGTGCAGTGGAAAGTGCAAAACTAAGACCTGCTCTCACCAAATACAGTCAGTAAACGATAAACTAGAGGTAACAGAGAGTCACACAGCTGTGCAAACCCAGAAAGAGTGTGCAACCACCGTGACAGAGAACAGATTGAAAGAGAAAGATATTTTCTACTCCAGTGTCCAAAAGAAAAGGAAGTACGAGAAATGTATTTACTCAATTATAAGAAATGATAAGAGACTTCACATTAAACAGCAAAGGGGGGGGGAACGGTACATAACTGGGAAAGAGATGGCAGCAATAATATCACGTTATTTAGAGCAAACTGCTACTAAATCAGCAGTAGATAATGTTAACTAAACACAAGGGGTTTAACCCCCAATATAAAATGTTAAACCCTGTCTGGGGCAGATGCTTTATGAACTGAATCTACTGGTGACAGATAGAAGATTCTCTTTTACACATGGACAACTTTTGTATAGTGTGTCATGTCAGTAAAACATAGCATTGAACTGAGAGGAAGTGAGGGAGGGTGGCAGAGGAACAGACAATTGGGGCCCAGTGCAGGTTTTTATTGTGGACCCCCTCCCACAGCAGTGCCATCCCTAATCCAGGAGTGCCGCCAGCTTTTTTGCCGCCCTAGGCGGCGGAAGGTCCCACCCCCGAAATACCGCCCCCGACAGAGGCGGCGGAAGGTCCCGCCCCCGAAACACCGACGACGACCGGGGCGGCTGAAGATCTGGCTGCCGCGGTCGCCGATATGGTAGCGCCCTAGGTGACCACCTAGGTCGCCTAATGGGTTGCACCAGCCCTGCCCTAATCCCAACTCAGTTCAGGGGTGCAGAGGGAACTAGAGAGCGAGCCTCCTCCACGCTTACCCTGCAGCAGCAGCTCCAACAGCTCCTGTGTCCAGTGGGGCTGAGCCCAGCACCTGCTCTCACCCTGCAATGATGGCTGCCGTGGTTAGTGTGTCCACAGGGCTAGGCCTGGCACCCTGCTCCATGCATTGCAACATGGTGTGCAAGGTCACAGTGCCACTCAGGTTTGGCCCACCAAACCTCATATGATGGTTGGGTGGGCCAAACCTGAGGGGTATTGTGACCCTACACTTCAGGCTGCAATGCATGGAACAGGTTGCCAGGCCTAGCCCCACAGGACACAGGAGCCATCCGGGAGGGGTGAGTCATGGACACAGAAAAAAAGTCACGGATAGATGTTATCCATGACTTTTCACGTAATGAAAACCTGCAGCCTTAATAATGATACAAACTTGCAGACCTCCCAGGGCCTTCTGAGGTACTTTGCCCCCTGGGCACCTGCACTGGCTGTTCCTCTGCCCATGGAGAGGAGGTTCTGTGGCCTTTGTCTACCCTAGACTTTTCTGAGAACTGTCTCACTGTTTCACTACTAACAGTGCAGCCCCTCCAGCGAGAGGAATGGTGGCAGAATTGCTGTAAGCTAGCCACCAATGGTTTTGACACATTATTTAGACCTGCTGAATATTAATTAGATGGAACATTAAATAGATGTCCTAGCGAACAGGAGTGGCTAACAGGAGGATTTTGCAAGGGAGTTCTCCAGGCAGGGACAGCTCCAGCTTTTTTGCCGCCCCAAGCGGCGAAGCGGAAAAAAAAAATAAAAAGATAAAGCCGATCAGCAGCAGCTCAATCGTGCTGCTCCATTCTTCGGTGGCAATTCGGCGGCGGGTCCTTCACTCTCTCTCTTCCTCTTTGGCGGCAACTCAAAGAAGAAGAGAGGGACTGAGGGACCCGCCGCCAAAGACCCAGATGTGACGGCCCTTTCCATTGGCCGCCCCAAGCACCTGCTTCCTTCGCTGGTGCCTGGAGCCAGCCCAGTCTCCAGCTGGAGGAGGAGTGATTACGTCATCCTTGGGGTAAGTTTGTTGTCTGTAGTGTATGTGTTTGTGGTGTGCTTGCTGCTTGCCTGAAACATACCATGTGGTCTGTTTGTTTGTGGGACCGTGTGCTGACTGTGTGTGTGCTGAGCCTAGTGGCCTGCTAGGCAAGGATTAGATCATCACTAGTTGCTTGACCCGATCTTTGTGCTATATTTAAAAAGCCAGCTCCTAAGCGACCAGAGGAGCTAGTGGACAGGAGCGGCTAACAGGGAAGTTTTACGAGAGAGTTTAGAGGGGGAGTGTGACGATGGTGGGCTAGATACACTTAACATTCTTTAAACTTAAAGCCAAACACCTCCTGATAAAAAAACAAAACAACAAACGAATGAGCTTCAGGAGTAAAAAGATAATGCAGGCAGAAATCCAGCAACAGAGTGGGGGCTATCCAGTTTATTTCACCCATTGCAGCATCTATGATTACCTGCCTTATGGGCAGGTGACGTACATGTGCATTCGGTGCAAGGAGTTCCTGGCCCTCAAAGACCGTGTACGGGCTTTGGAGACCAGAGTGGCTGAACTGAAGAAGCTAAGGGAGACAGAGAGGTATATAGATGAGACTTTCTGGGACACAGTAGAATGGTCCCACCCCCGGTCGGACAGCCTCTGTGCTCTTGAGGAGAACGAAAGTCTCAGGGAAGGAGAACATCCAACCTGAGCAGAGGGAAATGATCCCATAGTTGGGATCCTCCTTTTAGATGATGTTGTGGTATCCTTTTGCACTGAGGATACCTCTCCAGGGTAGGGAACCCCAGTTATTAGGAAGAGACAGGTAATAGTTATGGGGGATTCGATCATTAGAAACATAGATAGCTGGGTTTGCAATGACCAGGAGAACCGCATGGTGACTTGCCTGCCTGGTGCAAAGGTTGCGGATCTCTTGAGACATCTAGATAGACTTATGTGTAGTGCTGGGGGGAAGCCAGTGGTCGTGGTACATGTAGATACCAACGACATTGGGAAGGATAGGAGGGAGGTCCTGGAGGCCAAATTTAGGCTGCTGGGTAAGAGATTGAAGTCCAGGACCTCCATGGTAGCATTCTCTGAAATGCTTCCAGTTCCATGTGCAGGGCCAGTTAGACAGGCAGAACTGCAGGGTCTCAATGCGTGGATGAGACGATGGTGTAGGGAGGAGAGGTTTATATTTATTAGGAACTGGGGAAACTTTTGGGAAAGGGGGAGCCTATACAGGAAGGATGGGCTCCACCTAAACCAAAATGGAACCAGATTGCTGGCACTTAAAATTTAATTTAATTTAGCGCAATTTTTAAACTTTTTATGTTTTTAAGGTCTGGGGGAAAGCCAACAGGTGCGAAGGAGTACGTGGTTCGGACAGTGACATCCTTTAGGGGAGGATCTATTAATGGAGATTCTCTATGTCCTAGTAAGGAGAAGCGGATGGAAGATGATAAAATACTGGTAGGATCTGATGAAAAACAGTCAAATGAAAAAAAGTCCTATTCAATTACATCATGTAATGGCAGACAGCTAAAAAGTGACAAGTTTTTAAAGTGCTTATATACCAATGCTAGAAGTCTAAATAATAAGATGGGTGAACTAGAGTGCCTCGTTTTAAATGAGGCTATTGATATAATAGGCATCACAGAAACTTGGTGGAATGAGGATAATCAATGGGACACAGTAATACCAGGGTACAAAATATATCGGAAGGACAGAACGGATCATGCTGGTGGGGGAGTGACACTATATGTGAAAGAAAGTGTAGAATGAACCAAACTGTACCATACAATCTCTGTGGACAGTAATTCCATGCTCTAATAAGAAGAATATAGCAGTAGGGATATATTACTGGCCACCTTACCAGGATGGTGATAGTGACTGTGAAATGCTCAGGGAGATTAGAGAGGCAATTAAAGTGAAAAACTCAATAATAATGGGGGATTTCAACTATCCCTATACTGACTGGGTATACGTCACCTCAGGACGGGATGCAGAGATAAAGTTTCTTGACACCTTAAATGACTGCTTCTTGGAGCAGCTGGTCCTGGAACCCACAAGAGGAGAGGCAATTTTTGATTTAGTCTTACATGGAGCACAGGATCTGGTCCAAAAGATGGTCCGCTTGGTAATAGTCACCATAATATAATTAAATTTAACATCCCTGTGGTGGGGAAAACACTCCACAGCAGCCCAACACTGTAGCATTTAATTTCAAAAAGGGGAACTACACAAAAATGAGGAGGTTAGTTAAACAGAAATTAAAAGATACAACACCAAAAGTGAAATCCCTGCAAGCTGCATGGAAACTTTTTAAAGACACCATAATAGAGGCTCAATTTAAATGTATACCCCAAATTAAAAAACATAGTAAGAGAACCAAATAAGTGCCACCGTGGATAAACAACAAAGTAAAAGAAGCAGTGAAAGGCAAAAAGGCATCTTTTAAAAAGTGGAAGTTAAATCCTATTGAGGTAAATAGAAAGGAGCATAAACTCTGGCAAATGAAATGTAAAAATATAATTAGGAAGGCCAAAAAAGATTTTGAAGAACAGCTAGCCAAAGACTCAAAAACGAATAGCAAACATTTTTTAAAGTACTTCAGAAGCAGGAAGCCTGCTACACAACCAGTGGGGCCACTGGATGATTGAGATGCTAAAGGAGCACTCAAGGACAATAAGGCCATTGCGGAGAAACTACATGAATTCTTTGCATCGGTCTTCACGGCTGAGGATGTGAGGGAGTTTCCCAAACCTGAGCCATTCTTTTTAGGTGATAAATCTGAGGAACTGTCCCAGATTGAGGTGTCGTTAGAGGAGGTTTTGGAACAAATTGATAAACTAAACAGTAATAAGTCACCAGGACCAGATGGTATTCACCCAAGAGTTCTGAAGGAACTCAAATGTGCAATTGCAGAACTACAGGGGAACCCCGCTATAACGCGCCCAGCGATAACACAAATTCGGTTATAATGCGGGGCGAGTCCGGCCCCGGCGGCTATAGCGGGCGTGGGGCGAGTCCAGCGGTCGCAGGGCATTTGGGATCCATGCCCCGGAGGCTGCAGCAGGAGCAACTCTCCCTGCAGCCCCGGCGGGCCCCTGGGGTTCTCACCTCTGTCCCCGGCAGGGCCAGCTCCAGCCCGCCCCGGCGGCTACGGCGGGCGGTCCGGCCGGGAGAACGGGGCTGATGCGGTCCGGCCGGAGGTCCGGCCAGGAACACGGGGCTGGGCTGTGGGGCTGCCGCGCTCCGGCCAGCGGTCCGGCCAGCGCTGCGGGGCTGCCGTGGTCCGGCCGGGAGAGCGGGGCTGCTGCGCTCCGGCCAGCGCTCTGGCCAGGGGAGCGGGGCCCCCGAAGACGACCGCCGCCGGGGCAAATCAGCCTAAAGCCGGCCCTGCTGGCCGCCCCCCTTCTCTCTCTCCCCCCGCTCTCTCCCTCCCGCTAGCTAGGGCGCACACTCTGCTGCAAACTGAACAGAAGTACAGTGGAACCCTGCTATAACGCAACCCCGCATTTACCGCGATTGAATTTTTTGGACCCTAATGATCGCGTTATAGTGGGGTTCCACTGTACTAACTGTAGTCTGTAACCTATCATTTAAATCAGTTTCTGTACCAAATGACTGGAGGATAGCTAATGTGATGCCAATTTTCAAAAAGGGCTCCAGAGGTAATCCCGGTAATTACAGGCTGGTAAGCCTGACTTCAGTACCGGGCAAACTGGTTGAAACTATAGTAAAGAACAAAATTGTCAGACACATAGATGAACATAATTTCTTGGGGAAGAGTCAACATGATTTTTGTAAAGGGAAATCATGCCTCACCAATCTACTAGAATTCTTTGAGGGGGGTCAACAAGCATGTGAACAAGGGGGACCCAGTGGATATAGTGTACTTAGATTTTCAGAAAGCCTTTGACAAGGTCTGTCACCAAAGGCTCTTAAGCAAAGTAAGCTGTCATGGGATAAGAGGGAAGGTCCTCTCATGGATTGGTAATTGGTTAAAAAATAGGAAACAAAGGGTAGGAATAAATGTTTAATTTTCAGAATGCAGAGAGGTAAATAGTGGTGTCCCGCAGAAGTCTGTACTGACCCCAGTCCTATTCAATATATTTATAAATGATCTGGGAAAAGGGGTAAACAGTGAGGTGGCAAAAGTTACAGATAATACAAAATTACTCAAGATATTTAAATCCCAAGCAGACTGCGAAGAGCTACAAAAGGATCTCTCAAAACTGCGTGACTGGGCAACAAAATGGCAGATGAAATTCAATGTTGATAAATGCAAAGTAATGCACATTGGAAAACATAATCCGAACTATACATATAAAATGATGGGGTCTAAATTAACTGTTACCACTCAAGAAAGAGATCTTGGAGTCATTGTGGATAGTTCTCTGAAAACATCCACTTAATGTGCAGCGGCAGTCAAAAAAGCGAACAGAATGTTGGGAATCATTAAGAAAGGGATAGATAATAAGACAGAAAATATCATATTGTCTCTATATAAATCCAAGGTATCCAGCATCTTGAATACTGTGTGCAGATGTGGTCGCCCCACCTCAAAAAACATATATTGGAATTGGAAAAGGTTAAAAAAAGGGCAACAAAAATGATCAGGGGTATAGAACAGCTTCTGTATGAGGAGAGATTAATAAGATTGGGACTTTTCAGAGACGACTAAGGCGGGATATGATAGAGGTCTATAAAATCATGACTGTTGTCGAGAAAGTAAATAAGGAAGTGTTATTTACACCTCATAACACAAGAACTATGGGTCACCAAATGAAATTAATAGGCAGCAGGTTTAAAACAAACAAAAGGAAGTATTTTTTCACACAACGCACAGTCAACTTGTGGAACTCCTTGCTAGAGGATGATGTGAAGGCCAAGACTATAACAAGGTTCAAAAAAGAAGTAGGTAAGTTCATGGAGGATATGTCCATCGGTGGCTATTAGCCAAGATGGACAGAGATGGTGTCCCTAGCCTCTGTTTGCCATAAGCTGGGAATGGGCAACAGGGGATGGATCACTTGATGATTACTTGTTCTGTTCATTCCCTCTGGGGTACCTGGCACTGGCCACTGCCGCAAGACAGGATACTGGGCTAGATGGACCTTTGGTCTGACCCAGTAGTGCCCACCTATGTTAGTATTCCCACAATCAGTGCCATTTATGGAACTGCTATTGTGAAAAGGACTGTAACGTAAGTTGTCCAAAGTAACAAAAGTCCAACTCAGCCTGTTATATAGAATTGTTCATGAAAGTCAGCAAAAGTTGGAGACAAATAGACTGATACAAACTGCCTTGCTTAAGTTAAAGGAACTGTGCTAAGGCGGCTTCAAGTCTGCTGGTAAGGTGATGGGCTGACTTGGCAATAAACTGAAAGATTCTACAAAGGAGAGAAAATGTTTATAATTGAAATCACTGAAATGTGTTTTGACTGGTTAATTTTAATGAGATGAGGTTGCCAACTCTACTTGGACATTGTTTAGTGAGGAGGGAGGGGGTCACTAGATCGGAGCAGCAGGATAAGTGGACCAGAAGCAGCAAGATTTACCATCATGGCTGTCACCCCCTCTGTGTCCTGGGACCACAGAATCCACCATGACACCCTTGGGCCTTCATTATCCAGATCCTGAAAGACATCCTGTCCAGGCCGGAGAGAAGGAACCAAATGACATCACCACCTCAATCAGCCTCAGCGAGGTCCTGAACACCACCTGGGATATGAGACTTTGTTTTCACTGTGATTACCTTCCTCATGTGTTACTATTCTTCCCCATATACTTCTCCTCTTTCCTACATCTCTATCCAAGAAGAGTCTGGCCTATCTGCCAAGACAACTACGCCTTGTTCAACAATGCTGTGAGCCTGTGCCCGGAAAGGCAAGCGAGAAGCAAAATTTTAAACAGCCCCTACACGCTCGTACAAGTTTACCAGGTCTCAGAATAGCTGATAAGACTATGCTGGGCCTGTGTTTCTCCAGTAACAAGGTTGCAAATAAAAGTCAGCACCTGCTTTTTCTTTTTATGCATTTTTTGGTCTTCCCTTTTGTGCGTGGTTTGTCTTAAAGAAAATAGATTTGGACTCCCAAAAGCGCCGTGCCATCTAAGCTAACTTTTTTTCTTTTCCCTGAAAAAGGGAGTGAATACCATCTAAAAGACTGTTTGCAGTGTTGTTGTTGCCCAGACCTGAATAAGAGCTCCGTGTAAGTTCAAAAGCTTGGCTCTTTCACCAACAGAGAGATATTACCTCACCCACCTTGTCGCTCTAAAAGACTGTCAAACAAAGAGTTTCCCTATTAAAAAAATCTTTATACAGCTAAAGGGAAAGGAAATTATTATTATTCAAATGAAAGCCTTACCTAATACTTTACAGTTCAAATGTTTTAAATGTTCCTTCTTTTTTTTGAATCTTTATAATAAAAGATTACAAATATTTTTAGTGGTGGGTGTTATAATGGGAGGAAGCCAGTAATAACTTGACACAAAACTCCAAACCACATTTCACTGTTTAATGTAATAAATGAACGAGGGTTTTGTTAACATCTTGTCTCTTTTTGGGCCCAGGACACCCTTTACCAATGCAGTGCACAACTGCCACAACAACAGTGCATGGTTTTTTTTTTTCTGAAGCTTACAATAGGCTACTGGGTGTGAGAAAGGTAAGGAAGCAGAGAATCCTTGTCTCTAGTGAAGGTGGGATTGTCGCAATTTACAGCAATTCATGTGAACGGTTGTAACTTGAAAGTACGGTGTGTCCAACCCTAGTTCTGCTGTTTGGGGTGCATCTTTGCCCAGCTCCTGTGCATGGCACTCCCTCCAACCATTGCATACTAGTGATTTGTGCATGCCTATCCCACAGTTTCTATTCCTAAAGAAGGTGCTTGAGTTTTCATTCCTAACTGACGTATTGGTTATTTGGATAGGACTTAACTGGCAGAACCCAGTTCCTGCATTTCTTTTACTACAAAGTCTTCAGGCGCGTTGCCTCTTTGCCTTGTTTTTATGATACTACATGCATATTGACACTAGGGGATTATGAATTTCTCTCCAGTTCAATAATTTGAGTTAAGATAATGTTTCCAAACTCCAAGGTTGGAACATGTGTACAGTGTAGTTTCTCAGGTATTCATCTTTATGACCTTTGTGACTTTCTGTTTCACCTTCCTGATACATGTTCTGAGGAATAACTCCCATTATAAACAGCATATTCTTCAGATTCACATTATGAAGCTGCTGCTTACACTACTTCTTTACTGCTGTGGCATAGCCTGGGAGAACTGCTGTTTTTCCTGCACCTTGGGCATAGGCATTCATTTATTGCATCCCAGGAATGGTATAAGGCTTCCCGTGGACTCATTTCAGCTGCTGCTAGGGAATAATCTTTGATGTAATAGCCTTGCTTGAGAAAAGATTTACCCATTTGGTGTCTTTCTAGTTTGAAATTCCTGGAAAGTGATGGCTTCCTAAGTGAGAAGAGTATCTGAAGTGAAATTTTCCTCTGAAGGTTATTTATTTAAGTAGCATGTTTAAGGGGTATGTTAGGTGAGGTTCCCTTTTTAAAAAAAAAAAAAAAAAAAAAGCTAATTTGACTCCTGAGTTGCCTTACATGTCTCTTTCACAAATAGTAGTTGCCGTCCTGCTGAAGGTGCTAGCATTGCACATCGAGACTCTGATCTTGGGTCCTCTCTTTACGACATTAACTAGCTAACTAATCATGGCAGAATCTCCAGTGTCTTGAGACTATTGAGAGAGGTAATGAGCCAGATCCCCAGCTCTCCCAACCCCACAGCTGCTGGGCTGATTCAGCCCCCAGCATAACTTAGTACATGATCCAAAGCCCATTGAAGTCCAAACAAATTTTCCCATTTATTTCAATGGACTTTATATCAGGCCCTTAGAGATGCTCTAAATTATGCCTGACTGCAATGGTCCCAAGAGGCAGTTCCACAGAAGAGAAATCAATGGAGCACAGTAATGCTCCAGTCAAACCTCTTCTCCCTCAGCCCATCCCCTAAGCTGGGGTGAGAGGGAGAGTGGTGCAGAACTAGCAACAATTTCTCTGTGCCAGCCGGAGAGTCCCCTATGACAGCTGAATCTGCATGTAGCTGGCAAGAGCATTTTTAAGGCTTCCTTGTGCACTGGAGCAGCACAAAACACCCTTAGCAGGAACCAGATTTGGCCCAAAAGCTCTCCCCAGATGTAATATGCCTGTTGTACATAACTAACAACTTCAATGACTCTACTAAACACCTGGCAGAGGAGAAAGGCAGACAGAGCGTAACAGACCATCTCTGTAACTCTATTTATTGATCCTGATTTGCTCGTTTCATGGGTAATACACCCATCCCTGAACAATCTTTATGGTCTGTTGTCCATCAGATATCACAAGGCCTTACCTAGAAGCAAAAGATCTCACCCAGTGCTGGCATAAAGATCAGAGGTATTAACTGGGTATATACTCAACACTGAGAGTTGTTCATTAGGTATTACTATGGATAGAATAGAATCAATAGCAACACTCATGCACTGAAGAGTTTTTCTAGAAACCTGAGGGAAAGTAGTCTATACCCTCATCCCTTCTCAACTCAATGCCCTGAGAGTGACAGAGCCTTTTTCACAATGGCACCTAAGTTCCCATTGTTGAATTGCATGGAACTTGACTTATATACTAGATACAGGTCATGATCCTAGGCTATTGGGGAATCTTCCACTCCCAAGTCAGTTTCTCAGACAGGCTGTCTAGAAGCATCTTTATTAAGCTGGCCCTTCTCTGCCAGATTTTAAGAGCACTGTGTAGCTTGAAAGCTTGTCTCTTTCACCAACAGAAATTAATCCAATAAAAGCTTTTATGGTGTCTAGTATAGTCAAGGCTTCTGGACTATTTCACAAGTGTCTTATCCAAGACTTTAATCTGTGTTAATACAAAGTAATACATTTCCTTCTGAATATCTGCCTCATAGTACAACCCTTGTATTGTCCTCTATTTGGGAACCGTATGACCCTGCCTTTGACTGTTCACCACGATTTCAATATTCTCATCCAACCACCCACCTCCTCTTGTGGTTGGAGACAGTTTATCCTGCCTTGTACAGTTTCATGATCTGGTTAGGATTAGGGTTTGGAGAGACTTCCCTTCAGACTTTTAGACTCCAGACAATAATAAGCACGTTAGAGGAGGGATAATAACACACCAGCAGTTCTTCTTCTCCAAAAGGTATCTTTTAACTGGATTCTACTACAGAATTTGGGGGGAAACATTTTCACAGACTGATTTTTTATTCCAGATGATTTCACCCTAGCATAGAAATGTTCCATAACAGTTTGGGGAGCTCTCTGCTTCCTGCAGATAACTCAAGGAACAATGCTCTAGAGCTCACTGAGGCATTTGGCCTCAGAATGAGGTAGGCATACCTCTGCCACAAAGGGCTAAAGATCTTGGAGAGCTATAGCTCCAGTCTCTCCAACACTGGGGAGTTGAGACCCAACAATGATCTTCATATCAAATGTGCTCAGTTTACAAGTAAAGATGTTTTTAAAACTTAACTGCCAGGCCTGCAGTCTGACAATCAAGGTGGTTTCTTTCCTTCTCACAAATCACCACTGGTTGCAGGTCAAATTACACCCTCACTGGCACCTGTGCAATCCCTCCTATCTCCAATTTACAACCCTCATTGACACCTGTGCTGCTCCACCAGCCATCAGCAGGGTTGTGCAATTATAATTGAGGGCATCGTCATTCTGAACAAAAAGATCCAAGTCAGAGATTTCCTTACCTCCCCCCCCCCCCAACACTCCCATCACTCCCCCCTCAGTGGTCAAGCCAACCAAGATGAAGAACATACCAAGAACCAGGAATATACCAACATGTCACCTGAAGGTTCAAGTGGCGTATCAACATCCAAACAGCCCAAAGCACAAACCAAGCTACCTAATGAAGAAACAGTGTCTCCACAACCTAAATTCAGCTCCTAATGTTTGTCGGTCAAACTTTTCCCATTTACTGAAATTGCAAAAGAAATTACTGGTACACCTCTTGCAAATAAGCTTATGAAGAAAGAAAGCTTCCTACTGCTACAATTGGTAAAACTGGAGGAGCTTGGTTTGCCAGACTGATCAGCAAAGCCAATGCTGACAAACTAGATGAAAAGGCTACAAAACAGCAAGCCTTTGGACTGTATCGACATGCAGAAAGCCTTATAAGCCAGTCACTGTCAAGGCAGTTTTAGAAGTACTTTATGAGGCTGTTAATAATGCTGGAGACACAACACAGTTTATGTGAACAAACATGGTTGTCATATCATACTTTCTATTTAAGCAAGAGATGCCACACACTACAAACTAGAGGCCATGTGTTAAGTGCATTGTCACTGGTTAACCCTGAAGTTGGACTCTGGTTCCGAACAAGACTGGCAAATGCTCACCAGCTTTCTGCAAGAAACTCAACTGACTGGTTAGAAGCATGGGATGCAACAGTGAAAGACTCAACAGTTGAAAAAGTGAAAAACTCTCACCACCCTAAAAAAATTTGCATACATGGCTGATGAATGCACCCATGTAAATAGGAATCAAGTATTAAGTCATTGCGTACATTATCTTGATGTCAGAGGTAGGCCAGTAGATGCATTTCTAGATGTTTAGGTTATAGAAGACACATTGGCTGCATCTGTGACAACCCACATCTTAGAAGAGTTAATTGCGTGTAAATTGGACACCAAACAGATGGCTGCTTGTGCATTTGATGGAGCTGCAAACTTCTCTGGAAGACATGGTGGAGTAAAAGCCTTGCTCAGAGAAAAGCGTAATCCCAATCTCTCCTATACACACTGCAGAGCAGAGGCCATCTTAACTTCAGTACCTGAAAAGATAATGGAGCAAATAATTAAGGAATCAATTTGCAAACACCTAGAAGATAATGAGATAAGTAATAATCAGCATGGATTTGTCAAGAACAAAGCATATCAAATCAACCTAATAGCTTTCTTTAACAGGGTAACAAGCCCTGTAGAGAGTGGGTAGATGTGGTATATCTTGACTTTAGTAAGGCTTTTAATATTGAATCACATGACCTTCTCATAAACAAACTAGGAAAATACAACCTACATGGAACTACTATAAGCTGGGTGCATAACTGGTTGGAAAACTGTTCCCAGAGAGTAGTTATCACTGGTTCACAGTCAAGCTGCAAAGGCATATCGAGTGGGGTACCACAGGGATTAGTCCTCGGTCTGGTTCTGTTCAATATCTTCATCAATGATTTAGATAATGGCATAGAGAGTACACGTATAAAGTTTGTGGACGATAGCAAGCTGGGAGGGCTTGCAAGTGCTTTGGGGGATAGGATTAAAAGTCAAAATGATCTGGACAAACTGGAGAAATGGTCTGAAGGAAATAGGATAAAATTCAACAAGGACAAATGCAAAGTACTCCATTTGGGAAGGAACAATCAATTGCACACATACAAAATGGGAAATGACTGCATAGGAAGGAGTACTGTGGAAAGGGATCTGGGGGTCCTAGTGGATCACAAGTTAAATATGAGTCAACAGTTTAACACTGTTGCAAAAAAAGCAAATATTCTGGGATGTATTAGCAGGAGTGTTGTAAGCAAGACACCAAGTAATTCTTCCGCTCTACTCTATGCTGATTAGGCCTCAGCTGGAGTACTGTGTCCAGTTCTGGGTGCCACATTTCAGGAAAGATGTGGACAAATTGGAGAAAGTCCAGAGGAGAGCAGCAAAAATGATTAAAGGGTCTAGAAAACATGACCTGTGAGGAAAGATTGGGTTTGTTTAATCTGGAGAAGAAAAGACTGAGTGGGGGAGGGCACGATAACAGTTTTCAAGTACATAAAAGGTTGTTACAAGGAGGGAGAAAAATTATTCTTGTTAACCTCTGAGGATAAGACAAGAAGCAATGGGCTGAAATTGCAGCCAGGGAGGTTTAGGTTGGACATTAGGAAAAACTTCCTAACTGTCAGGATAGTTAAGCACTGGAATAAATTGCCTAGGGAGGTTGTGGAATCACCACCATTGGAGGTTTTTAAGAGCAGGTTAGACAATCACTTGTCAGGGATGATCTAGATAATACTTAATCCTGCCTTGAGTGCAGGGGACTGGATTAGAAGACCTCTCAAGGTCCCTTCCAGTCCTACGATTCTATGTTTCTATGATCTACTCAACTAGCACTAGTACGGGCTTCAGAATCTTCAAAAGACATTTAAAAAGCCATAAATTTAATGTCTTCATTATACTCTTTTTTTCAACAAGTGTCCAAAAAGACTGAACGTCTTGGAAAAAATAAAAGATATTCTGGGACTGAAGTCCAAATTAGTCCAATGTGGGAAAACCTCCTGGCTTTCTTGTGAGCAATCCTTGGCTATTGTCTTAAAATTACTGCACCCTTTATTACTGGCTTAGTGAAGTATCTACCAAGTTGGGATGGATCTAAGTAGTGAGACTAGTAGACTTCTTTTGCTACTATGTTCAGAGAAGACAATCCCCATTCTCTCTCTTGTAAGTCTACTGTTGAAACCACTTGGGTTATTAAACAATGCCATCCAGGCATCTGGTACAACAGCAGTAGATCTTTGTCCAGCAATAGAAGTTACACTTGGATCAGAGAGATAGCCAGTGAAAAAGTACTGGAAGAACCAAACACTTCAGTCCAGAAGTTGACTAATGAAGGCACTTACACTGAATCCTTAACTGAAGAGGACAAGAAGTGGTTCTTAAGCCAGCTGAAAAAGTACACAGACTTGATTCTTACAAATCTACAACAGCAACTTCTGGATTCTACTCAACCACTACGTAACTTTTACAGATGCTTGTCTTATAAAACACTGATATTTGAATGGAATGAGGCACTACCAGCAATGGGGCTAGTATGTGATCAGGACAGAATAGATAATTTGAACACAGAATGGAATGTCATACGACAAATGAAGGTTTGACTTCAACTTCTTTTTTATCATCACTAGTTGCTTGACCAGATCTTTGTGCTATATTTCCTGGGATGAAAGAAGCAGGAATTCATCTCTTGCTACCCCCAGTTACAAAAGCTACAGTTGAGTGTTCTTTTTCCTCATTGAATAGAATTTTGTGTTCTGGAAGAAGTCGAATTCTGCATGATCATGTGAATGAACTAATGAGCATATCTGTTGAAGGACTGGAAGTACCATACACACAAGAAGCCACCAAAGATGAACACATTGCTTTCAGAAGTACATTAACAGAGTTATACAAAATTACAGCAAGAAACCAAGAAGGATGTAGATGTAGTGCTTCACAGAAGGCTTGAGTAGCCAACTTTAATTTGTTTGATAATTTTAAAATATGAGTTAAATCTAATAAAATGATTGTGAAACATTTTTTAGTTTTTACTATGGTACTATGCAGCCCACCTTCGCCCTCGCGGTCTCACCCCTTACCCCGCATCTAAATTCGAACAGCCCCCCAAATTTTCAATTCCTGGGGAAAATACTGGGTCAAATTCTCCTCTTTTGTCTTCCAGTGTACATCCAAAGTATGTCAGATTAAGTCAGTTGACTTCAGTGAAGTTACTCTAAATTTAAAACAGTGTAATGGAGAACAGAATTGGGCCTCAAAACTGGACCAACATGTAGCAGACAGTAGACAATCCTATAGAACCATAAACAGGGTCCCCAAATATCCCTTAGGCATTAGGGCAGATTCTGATCTCAATTAAATGGTGGAAATCTGGAGTAGCTCTATGAATGTCAATGGAGTTACTCCAGATTTATATTGGGATAATGGAGATCAGCATCTCAGCTGAGATTAGTGTCTGTTTCCATTAGGTGGGCTTCTCACCACAAACAGTGGTTGCAGAGAGCTCCTTTCACTGAATGAAGATGAGTTATTTCCATTATTGTTATGGAAGGATCTCTCTCATATTATCTTTCACAAATTTCAAGACATGCTGTCTTTGTAGCAAGAAGGCAGCTCTTAGAATGGAGCACCTTTTGGGAATTACAGATAGACAACGTTGCCAACTCTCACAATTTTATCATGCTTCTTGAAATATTTGGTATTTTGCTCAAGGTCCCAGCTCCTGGAATGATGTGATTATGTGAAAAGCTCTCTCTCTCTCTCTCTCTCTCTCGTGCGCACGCTCTCTCTCGTGCGCTTTCTCTCGCTCTCTCTTTTAAAAGTAATTTCTAGCCCTCATGGTTCCAGAGAAAAGCTTGAAAAGTGTGAGCTGAGCATACCCAAAAGGCTCAGGAACCAGAAGACAAAGAAAAAGAACCCAGAACATATTGTTTTAAATCTCATGATTTTTAAGTCAATCTTACATTTTTTCAATATTCCCAATGCTGGGGTGGCAATACTGTATAGATCATCTTCGCTGTTGGATAAAACTCTTCACTACATTGAAAAACTGAATCAAGCCAACAGTAAATTCACTAAAAATGAATCACACGTACTGTACACTCTTGGCTGCATTAAAATATCATCTGCTGCTTACAAAATTTGTATAGCACAGTCAAGGCTAATGGAAAATCATAGCTTTCATCCTGCAGAGACCCAATATGTGACAACTTTAAGAAGTGAGAGTCATAACAAAAATAGAAGCTAATGATACTTGAGATAGATGAGATTTGTTTCTTTAGCATACACTTTTCTAGACCAATGGAGCCAAATTCTTCTTTCAGTTACACTAGTATAAATCTAGAATAAATCCACTAAGTCAATTGACTCCATTGATTTCAATGGATATATATGCTAGAATTAATTCATACCAGTTTTAGTGAGCAAATTTGTCCCTCAGTTTCAAGAGTCAGTATTCTTCTTTAGTCAAAATCTAGTAATTCAATATGAGATAGAAAAAAAACCACCACTGCAACAGTTCAAATTGTAAACTCTTTGAGGCAAGGAATGTGTCTTGTGTTTATTCTGTACAGTACCATGGTAGATTAAGGAGCTAAGAGTTCTAAAATAACAAATGTCCTCATATTTGTGCAAATATAATAATTTGTGTGTGTTTGCGCTGCTAAAAGAACATTAAAGTTGCAAAGTCAAGCACTCAAAAGATAGGAAATGCCAGAATTAAGGTTGCCTGTGTATATGCATTATAATATAGTCTTTAATCATACAACCACACTGTTTTTCCACAGGACCTCTATCATATCCCCTCATAGTCATCTCTTTTCCAAGATGAAAAATCCCAGTCTTTTTAATCTCTCCTCATAGAGAACCCATTCCATGCTCTATCATTTTTGTGGTCCTTCTTTGTACCTTTTCCAATTCTAATGTATCTTTTTTGAGCAGGGGCTATCAAAACTGCATGTAGTATTCAAGGTGTGGGCATACCAAGGGTTTATCTAGTGGCATTATGATATTTTTCTGTTTTATTATCTATCCCTTTCGTTATGGTTCCTAACATTCTGTTAGCTTTTTTGACTGCACATTGACCGGATGTTTTCAGAGAAGTATCCACAGTGATGCCAGGATCTCTTTCTTGAGTGGTAACAGCTAATTTGGATCCCATCATATTGTATGTATAGTTGGGATTATGTTTTCCAATGTGCATTACTTTACATTTATCAACATTGAATTTCATCTGCCATTTTGTTGCCCAGTCACCCAGTTTTGAGAGATCCCTTTGGAACTCTTCGCAGTCTGCTTTGGACTTAAGTGTCTTGAATAATTTTGTATCATCTGCAGTACTGATCCTGGGGGACACTATTTACCTCTCCATTCTGAAAACTGACCCTTTATTTCTACCCTTTGTTTACTGTCTTTTAACCAGTTACTGATCCATGATATCCCAGGATTACTTTGCTTAAGAGCCTTTCGTGAGGGACCTTGTCAAAGGCTTTCTGAAAGTCCAAATACACTACAGCCACTAGACCACGCTTGTCCACGTGTTTGTTGACCCCCTCAAAAAATTCTAATAGATTGGTGAGGCATGGTTTCCCTTTACAAAAGCTGTATTGACTCTTCCCCAACAAATCATGTTCATCTACGTGTCTGATAATTGCGTTGTTTGCTATAGTTTCAACCAATTTCCTGGTACTGAAGTTAGGCTTACTGGCCTGTAATTGCCAGGAGCGCCTCTGGTCACACTAATCAGTCCAAGTCTCTCCCTGCAGACTCCCTGTCTATGTCCTAGTCTCTCATCTCCCCTCCCAGTTGCTCTCCATGACCACCCACTCCCAGTCTCATTACTCAGGGTACGTCTACACTTACCGGAGGGTCCGACGGCAGGCAATCGATGTTCTGGGATCGATTTATCGCGTCTGGTTTAGACGCGATAAATCGATCCCGGATCGATCCCGGAAGTGCTCGCCGTCGACGCCGGTACTCCAGCTCGGCGAGAGGAGTATGCGGCATCGACGGGGGAGCCTTCCTGCCGCGTCTGGACCCGCGGTAAGTTCAGACTAAGGTACTTCGAATTCAGCTACGTTATTAACGTAGCTGAATTTGCGTACCTTAGTCCGAAGTGGGGGGGTAGTGTAGACCAGGCCAAAGTCAGTCACTGTTTCCCCCCCCCCCAAATCCTTGTGCAATCTATCTCTGCCCTCCCCTCAACCTCCAGGTGTCTCTCCCCCTTCCTTTCAGTCCCAGTATCCCACCCCATCCAATCTGTTTTCCCCAGCCCCTTGTCTCAGTCTCCTTGTCCAGCCAGTCCCAGTTTTCCCCAGTGCTTTGTCCTATCTCAGTATTACTTCTCTCACCAACTTGCTCCCAGTCTCTCCCCTTACTCCCAGTCTCCTTGCCCAGCCAGTCCCAGCCTTCCATCCACTCCTCCTGGGCACCAGTGTGGGGGTCACTGGCAGCACAGGAGAGACAGGCTCCCTGCTCTCAGTTCTAGTCCCTGGCGCCACCCCGAAGCAACTGATTTCAATCTGTGGGGACGGTGCATGTCAGCACTAGGAACTGTGAAGGGGTGGGTCTTGCTCACTGAGGATGGAATCTTTGGAGAGTTTATCTGGTAAAGGCTGAAAAGTCTCTACTGAGCATGTGTAAGATGAGATTTTTTCAAAGGTTTATAACTTGGCCAAAATTGAGTGGCTTTTCACAGGCAGAGAAAAAGGCACATCCTCCTAACACAAAAGTCACCCAAAGTCAAATTTCAAGTTTGCTTATGAATTTTTTTAACATTGCAAAACATTTTCCCCCAACTTCATTCTCGGAAATGTCTGAACCATTTTGGCTGAAGCTTTCCAAAAATGTTCAGACTGAAGCTGACACCCAACATGGAAAATTTCAGCACAAATAGTTAACATCACACCTATAATGCATGCCTTAGCATGAATGTGCAATTTGGCCAAGTTACGGTTGCCATGTGAAATGGAAATTTGAATTCATTAACATTTTAATTTAAATTCTAAGCCATAGTATTACCTTAACATTTTTTAACTTTATATATGCAATGATAGTTATAGGCATTTGGTACTGTATCTAGCTGGTAAAGTAAAGGACTGGAAGTCAGGACGCCTGGACTCTGTTCCATAATATGGCACTGTAGATGGGTGAGGTAATATCTTTTATTGGACCAGTTTCTGTTGGTGCAAGAGACAAGCTTACACAGAACTCTTCAGGTCGGGAAAACATACTCAGGCCTTGGCTACACTTGCGAGTTACAGCGCTGTAAAGGCTCCCCCAGCGCTGTAACTCACTCCCCGTCCACACTGGCAAGGCATTTGCAGCGCTGTATCTCCGTGGTTGCAGCGCTGCGTGTACTCCACCTCTCCGAGAGGAATAGCAAGTATTGCGCTGCCGCTGCAGCGCTGCGGTGCCAGTGTGGCCGCCCAATGCACTGTGAATGGCCTCCAGAATTATTCGGCAGTATCCCACAATGCCTGTTCTAGCCACTCTGGTCATCAGTTCAAACTCTACTGCCCTGGCCTCAGGTAACCAACCAGGTGACCGACCCTTTACATTCCCCGGGAATTTTAAAAATCCCCTTCCTGTTTGATCAGCCCGGCGTGGTGTGGAGTGCTATCAGCGAATCTTTCCAGGTGATCATGCCTCCACGCGCCAAGCGAGCCCCAGCATGGAGCAATGGCGAGTTGCTGGACCTCATCAGTGTTTGGGGGGGAGGAAGCTGTACAGTCCCAGCTGCGCTCCAGCCGTAGGAATTACGATACCTTCGGGAAGGTATCAAAGGACTTGATGGAAAAGGGCCATGACCGGGACGCCCTGCAGTGCAGGATTAAAGTGAAGGAGCTGCGGAGTGCCTACCGCAAAGCCCGCAACGCAAACGGCCGCTCGGGTGCTCCCCCCGCGACCTGCCGATTCTACAAAGAGCTGGATGCGATACACCTCCACTCCGAGCACCACCATGGACTGGTGTGGGGGGGGGAGGAGGAAGAGGAGGAGGAGGAGGAAAACGGGAGTGATGGTGGTGGGCCGGATGGAGACACCCCGGAATCCCTGGAGCCATGCAGCCAGGAGCTCTTCTCGAGCCAGGAGGAAGGTAGCCAGTCGCAGCAGCCGGTACTTGGTGGAGGACAAACAGAAGAGCAGGTTCCCGGTAAGCGTTTTTTTTTTCCCGGGAAGGAATTTTTTCGGTGCGGGCTCTTTGGGAGAGGAGGGTTAGGCATGCATGCCTAGATGCGGAATAGTGCATTGATGTGGTTTATCACATCGCGGTAATCGGCCTCGGTAATCTCCTCGAATGTCTCATCCAGAACGTGTGCAATGCGCTTGCGCAGGTTTATCGGGAGAGCCACTGTGGTCCTTGTCCCAGCCAGGCTAACGTGTCCGTGCCACGAGGAGCGGGGAGACCATTGCTGCACACAGGCAAGCTGCATATGGGCCAGGGCGGAAGCCGCATTGCAGTAGAAGACCCTCCCTTGCTTCCCAGGTCACCCTTAGCAGCGAGATATCGTCCAGGACGAACTCCCGTGGAAAATGTTGAGACAGTGTTCAGTGTAGGTGGCCCCTGAAGCGGTTGGCTCTCCCCAAGGCACAGAAACCCAGAGGACAGTGCAGCCCTGAAACAATCAGTCCCCCTTACTCACCATTTTGAGGCT
The DNA here is from genome assembly GCF_002925995.2 of Terrapene triunguis. Classification (NCBI taxonomy): domain Eukaryota; kingdom Metazoa; phylum Chordata; order Testudines; family Emydidae; genus Terrapene; species Terrapene triunguis. The sequence continues at coordinate 683,582 of NW_020664540.1, read as the reverse complement.
CCCGTGGGATATGTGTGCTCTGTTTCGGACGGGAAAATTATGCTATTGTGTAGACCCTATGTGTTTTCTACTCCTTAAGTGCGGGGGGAATCATTACTCTGTCTGGTATAAACAATGCTGCCTCTGTTAAATGTTGCATTTTGCCTATACAGCTGCATCAACCTTGAGACCTCAGCCGTCCCTCTTATCGCCTGCTCAGAGACTGCAAAGACTCAGGAAGAGACCGTGAAAAAGCAAAGAAGACATGCTGCAAGAAGTGATGCGGCAATCTATTAAAGAGAATGAGAAAGCACAGGACTGGAGGGAGAGAGAAAGCAGGATCCGCCAGGAAAACGCAGCGCACCAGCGGCAAAGCGCCGCGCACCGGCAGCAAAGCACTGATAGGCTCATAAGCATCCTGGAGCGCCAAGCAGATTCTATCCAGGAGCTGGTAGCCATGCAGAAAGAGGAGCAGTACCGCAAACGCCACCCCCCCTACAGCCCTTGTCCCAAAACTCTTTCCGTTGTGCCCCACTGTCACCTCCAACCCACTTTCCCCAACTTCCGTGTTCTTCACGCCACCCACTGCCTCCAACACCAGTATCTTCACCACCCAGCCCTGAAAACCATGACCCTTACCCTCTGCACTCAACCTCTGTCACCATGCAGTATAGCTGTCCTGAAGTGCAGCACTCACTGCACAGCACACCAGACAGGACATACGCGAATCTGTGATTGTACTGTTCCCCACTCCACCCCCTTGTTTCTTTTCAATAAATAATTTTTTTTCTTTTCAATAAATGGATTCTTTGGCTTTGAAAACATTCTTTATTATTGCATAAAGTAAAAGACTCCTTAGCCCAGGAAATAAACAGGCACTGCAAGTCTGCTTGTCTGCTTAGCAGACACTGATTCCTAAAGATTGGAACTACTGCACTTCACTCCCGTGCAGGGCACCAGATATCATTGCTGGTTTTCAGCCTCAAATTGCTCCCTCAAGGCATCCCTAATCCTTGCAGCCCCGCGCTGGGCCCCTGTAATAGCCCTGCTCTCTGGCTGTGCAAATTCAGCCTCCAGGTGTTGAACCTCGGAGGTCCATGCCTGAGTGAAGCTTTCACCCTTCCCTTCACAAATATTATGGAGGGCACAGCACGCGGATATAACCGCGGGAATGCTGTTTTCTGCCAAGTCCAGCTTCCCATACAGAGATCGCCAGCGGCCCTTTAAACGGCCAAAGGCACACTCCACAGTCATTCGGCACTGGCTCAGCCTGTAGTTGAACCATTCCTTGCTGCTGTCAAGGCTCCCTGTGTAGGGTTTCATGAGCCACGGCATTAACGGGTAAGCGGGATCTCCAAGGATCACAGTGGGCATTTCAACTTCCCCTACCGTGATCTTCCGCTCTGGGAAAAAAGTCCTGGCCTGCATCTTCCTGAACAGCCAAGTGTTCCGAAAGATGCGTGCATTATGCACCTTTCCGGGCCAGCCTGTGTTAATGTCAATGAAACGCCCACGGTGATCCACAAGCGCCTGGAGAACCATAGAGAAATACCCCTTCCAATTAAGGTACTCGGATCCTAGGTGGGGTGGTGCAAGAATAGGAATGTGCGTCCCATCTATCGCCCCTCCACAGTTAGGGAATCCCATTTGTGCAAAGCCATCCACTATTTCCTGCACGTTACCCAGAGTCACGGTTCTTCTGAGTAGGATGTGATTAATGGCCTTGCAAACTTGCATCAACACGATTCCAACAGTCGACTTTCCCATTCCAAACTGGTTTGCGACCGACCGGTAGCTGTCTAGAGTTGCCAGCTTCCAGATTGCAATAGCCACCCGCTTCTCCACTGGCAGGGCAGCTCTCAATCTCGTGTCCTTGCGCCGCAGGGTGGGGGCGAGATCCTCACACAGTCCCATGAAAGTGGCTTTTCTCATCCGAAAGTTCTGCAGCCACTGGTCGTCATCCCAGACTTCCATGATGATGTGATCCCACCACTCGGTGCTTGTTTCCCGGGCCCAAAAGCGGCGTTCCATGGTGCTAAGCATGTCCGTGAATGCCACAAGCAATTTCGTGTCGTACGTGTTACGTGGCTCGATAGCATCGTCGGACTCCTCACCCTCACTCTCACTGTCACTTAGGATCTTAAGGAATAGTTCGACAGCCGAACGCGACGTGCTGGCGAGACTCGTCAGCATACACCTCCGCAGTTTGGACTCCATTTCCCGCAGACAGATCGCGCTGCACAGAAACCGTTGAAAGATGGCGCCAAAGGTGGACGGAAACAAAGGGATTTCTGGGATGCAAAGCGATGCATCACGGGGCATTGGGACAGGACCCAGAATCCCCCGCACCCACGCCCCCTTACCACAACCCACGGTGCCAGAATGGGAAAAGGTGCTCTGTGGGATAGCTGCCCACAATGCACCGCTCCCAATAGCGCTGCAATTGCCGCAAATGTGGCCACGACAGTGCGCTGGGCAGCTGTCAGTGTGGACAGTCTGCAGCGCTTTCCCTACTCAGCTGCACTAAGTCAGGTTTAACTCACAGCACTGTACATCTGCAAGTGTAGCCAAGGCCTCAGTGTTACAGCTAAATACAAGGGAGAACAGATTGTTTAGCATAAGTAATTAACACATATTTCAAAGGAACAGTCAAGGTGAAGTGGCCTGTTAACACCTCTCCAGTCATGTGGGGTAAAGGGGGGGGGGAGGCAGTTTGAGTGGGGAGATGTTGTTAGTGGGCAGGGGAGGATTAGGGTTAGGGGCAGATTAGGCCTCTCCCCACCCCTTCCGCCTGCAGTGCGCCCCCCCACGCATCTCCCCTGGCGCTCCTGCAGGGAGTGAGGTTGGGGAGCGGGGCAAGCCCCCGCACCCCAGCTCCGCTCCCTGGCTGGACTGCTGGGCCAGCGGAGCAGGTCAGGGTGTGGGGGCGCCCATTTTTCCAGGGTCCCCCAATTGGCCAGGGCCCCTGGGCACAGGTCTCGTTGGCCCAGTGGCTAATCCGCCACTGTTAGTGGGTTACAGATTGTTGTAATAAGCCATAAATCCAGTCTGTTCAGTCCATGATTTTTAGTGTCTAGCAAAGTTATGAATTTAAGCTCCCAGGCTCATCTTTTGAAGGTATTGTGCACGTTTCCTTTGAGGATGAGGAGTGAGAGTTCAGCTATAGAGTGATCATATGGCACTGACAGTGTGAGTTTGAACAAATCAAAAAAGAGACACAGTGAGGTTATGTGAGAAAAAAGATTGCTATCCTACTTCTAATACCTCAATACAGTAAAAGCTTTGTTATCCGGCATATTGGGAGAATGGGGGGTGCCGGGAAGTCAAAAATTCTGGTTAACTAAGCGTTATACTTACCAATGGAGGGAGAGAGTTTGGGTGCAGGAGGGGGCTCAGGGCTGGGGCACAGACGTGCAGGGTGCAGGTTCTGGGAGGGAGTTTGGGTGTGGGAGGGGTTTCTGGGTGCCGGATCCGGGCGACGCTCACCTCAGGCGGCTCCCCACAAGTGGTGACATGTCCCTGCTGCTTCTAGGCGGAGGCATGGCTAGGCTGCTTTGTACACTGTCTCTCTGCCCACAGGCACCACCCCCGCAGCTCCCATTGGCCGCGGTTCCTGGCCAGTGGGAGCTGTGGAGCCAGTGCAATGCATGTAGCCCCCATGGCCATTCCTCCGCCTAGGAGCAGTGGGGACATGTTGCCGCTTCCAGGGAGCCACGTGGAGCCA
>NW_020664540.1:641152-679869 GCF_002925995.2 Terrapene triunguis | reverse complement strand
GGAGCAGTGGGGACATGTTGCCGCTTCCAGGGAGCCACGTGGAGCCAGGTAGGGAGCCTGCCAGCCCCGCACCAACCGGACTTTTATGGATATCAGAGACTTAGTTTCGAGAGCCTCTAGTGAAAGACTCTATGTAATGAAAAATACTGACATACTATTAAAAACAAACAGAGAGTGTGACTGTGATTCATTTCAGATTTCATGCACTCCACACCTATGTAGTCCAGAGTGCAATGTGCTCTACAGAGCTCTGTGCGCCCCACGGAGCATGTGACCTTTTAAATGGCCACAGGAGAATATGGGGCACCAGAAAGGCAGCCAGGGCTGCAGCCACCCCACCTCAAAAGCCATTTTAAAGCTGAAGACAAGAAATAAGAATCTTAACACCTATTCCCATCCTAAGACATCATCAGACGGGACTCAACAGGTTTGGCAGTCTCTCCCCTGCCCCCAACCAGCTGTCACTTTCTTATTTCATCCACTCTTAAGGGATGAGGCACCATGAGGCACAAAACCAGATTTGAACACACACCTGCATAGTTAATAAAAGAAGAGGAATAGTTGGATCAGGGTATATATGGAGAGTCCAGAGTGATGAAGGCTGAGAATGGAGTAGTTTACCAAAGCCCAACTACTCTGAATATATCTAGTAGTTAGCTCTCCTGCCTTGCTAAAGAATTAGGCAAAAGTCACTAATCCAGTCCCCCTGCACTCATGGCAGGACTAAGTATTATCTAGACCATCCCTGACAGGTGTTTGTCTAACCTGCTCTTAAATATCTCCAACGATGGAGATTCCACAACTTCCCTAGGCAATTTATTCTAGTGCTTAACCACCCTGACAGTTAGGAAGTTTTTCCTAATATCCAATCTAAGCTGCTCTTGCTGCAATTTAAGCCCATTGCTTCTTGTCCAATCCTCAGAGGTTAAGGAGAACAATTTATCTCCTTCTTCCTTGTAACAATCTTTTATGTACTTGAAAACTGTTATCATGTCCCCCCTCAGTCTTCTCTTTTCCAGACTAAACAAACCCAATAAACACACACTACTGAATAGTTCAGAATAAATATATTGTATATTATAGAGGCCTTCAAAGTAAGGAAAGCCAAATAAACTGAATAACCCATTTAATATTTTAGTGTCAAACGCTTATATTCTTGGTATATTCCAATAATAATAACCTGGACCAAGTTTAATAAAGCTGATATTTTTTTTCTTAGTTCCCTACTTCAGAAAAACCAAATTTGTCTCCACCAATTTTCCTCCACTGGCAGTAGTGACAATTCTACCTCAATAACTAGCTGCAGGCAATAATGCCTTAAGTAATATATTGATGGCCCTTTGGCCTGAGTTGTCAGCCAGTATTTGAGGCTTTGCCCAGTTGTTTCTGTCAGGAAGAGAAACTGATGATACCGGTCAGCTATTTCTTTGGTGCAGTCCTGTTCATTTACAAAGAACATACAGAAAGTCTGTTTCCTTGTCGTCCTTTTCCCTCCCACTCTGTTGCTGTTTCCTACCATTCCCCGTAACCTGCCTCCAACATAAGCACAGAAAAGAAGAAATAATGTAACAAGATATGTACTCACAATCATCCTGTTCGACTTCCTAGTATTACATACGCTTTCCCCAGGCTTTTTAGATTTCAGGCTCTTCAGCACAGGCCTGTCTTCCTGTGAGTCTGTACAACACCTAGCATAATAGGGATAGGGAGGAAGGATGATTCTGTGGTTACAGCACTTCCTTTGGATGTGGGAGGCCAGGATTCAATTCCCTGCTCTGCCACAGACTTCCTGTGTGACCCTGGGCAGTCATGCAGTCTCTTTATGCCGCAGTTTCCCATCTCTAAAACGAGGATAATAAATAGGACCCTACCAAATTCACGGTCCATTTTGGTCAATTTCATGATCAGAGGATTTTCAAAATGGTAAATTTCAGAGTTTTCATGGTTTTGAAACTGTGGGGATTCCGACCCAAAAGGAGGTTGGGGGACGGAGGGTGTTGCAAGGCTATTGTAGGGGGTTCGCAGTGTTTCCACCCTTACTTCTGAACTGCTGCTTGCAGCAGCGCTGCCTTCAAAGCTGGGCTCCTGGCCAGCAGACATTGTTCTCTGCCCATGCAGCTCTGAAGGCAGTGCCACCAACAGCAGCAGCACAGAAGTGTGGCAATCCCTCCCACAGAGAATAGCCAGATTTCACAAGGGAGGCCAGATTTCACAGTCCATGATGCATTTTTCACAGCCATGAATTTGGTAGGGCCCTAATAATAGTACTTGAAACATTGCCTAGTGCCCCATGTGCTTTTCCTGCTAAGCCCATAAACAAGTCATGTAAATATAGTTTTTCCTAATTTTGTTCATTCTATTATGTGACGGGTTGAGTATCTTGAAAGACCTAAACTCCTAAGTTTTCTATCCAAGAATTTTAATGCTCGCCGCACCAGAAATGGACATGTTCAAGTATAAAAAAAAGGAAAACTGAGAAGTTAAAATGTTGACCCTGAAGTATTTAAGAAGCCAAGAGATGCCAGGGAAAGCTGACCTGGGTGTTTATTCCAGACATGGGAACTCAGTGATACAAGAGAGGAAATTCCCTGCCTCAGCCCTGACGTGGCCAATAACTCTGCACTAGAGCAGATAACCCCAGTGAAGTCAATAGGGTTTCACATGGGCACAGGGGCCCAGCTGCAGGGAGTCACCTGTAGGAATGGAGCCTTAGAATTTAGTTGTCCCATAGCATGAAACAAGGTGTGTAAAGCTTAAGAAAACTGAAAAGCAGCTGAACAGATTTCCCCCCACCCCTTAAATTGGGGGAGGGTCCCTCGCAGTAAAGCAGAATTGAAAGTTATGCTGATTAGAATATGCTGAATTCTGCTTAATAGTTCATGATTTGCAGGCACCACTGTAAAAAATACAGTGAGTGTAAAAGGTAAATAAAGATAGTTATGCTCAAAAGCTTCTGAAATGTAGCATCAACAGGAGAACTGTGTCAATAACACTGAACCTGTGATGTGCTTTCTAAACAGCATGTTGTCGCCCTAAGGGAAAATCAGTGTCCTTGTAGGCAGCTGAAGGACTGGCTTGTTAACAGAGCCGAGGGTCATAGGTAGCAGAACAGAAGACAAACCCAAGAACAGGATGAGTGACACTGGAAAAAATTAGTCCAATTGGAGCAGATGCTCACACAGGTAAATATCATAGGTTTTGAATAGTTTCTCTTATGCATACAGCTTCAGAATTAAATGAATGTTGTTTGGTAGCTATGGCTTTCCGCCTTCTCTAGGATTTCCCCAAGATAGCATAGAAAATAACCTATGATCTGGGATTTTAACTATAAGCTCTCACAAAACGATATCAGTTTATCCTTATACAGTAGAACCTCAGAGTTACAAACACCTAGGGAATGGAGGTTGTTCGTAACTCTAAAATGTTCGTAACTCTGAACAAAACGTTATGGTTGTTCTTCCAAAAGTTTACAACTGAACATTGACTTAATACTGCTTTGAAACTTTACTATGCAGAGGAAAAATGCTCCTTTAACCATCTTAATTTACATGAAACAAGCACAGAAACAGTTTCCTTACCTTGTCAAATCTTTTTTTAAACTTTCCCTTTATTTTTTTAGTAGTTTACGTTTAATAGCATTGTACTGTATTTGCCTTTTTTTTTTTTTGGTCTTGTCTCTGCTGCTGCCTGATTGCATACTTCCAGTTCCCAATGAGGTGTGTGGTTGACTGGTCAGTTTGTAACTCTGGTGTTTGTAACTCTGAGGTTCTGCTGTATTTCATCCAACAAGGAGAGTTCTTGCCTCACAAGGCATGGTTCTTATCCTCACGTGGAAATTTAATTTTAAGTATCTGCTCCTTTCTATATAACCATTCCCCACACCCTAGGAAAAAGAACAAATGTTCTTTTTGGAGAACATGGTAGAGAGGCATAAGCCTTTCTTTAGGAATGCCCAACAATGCGGTGAACTCTATTGTCAATTTAGCATGAAGGGATTGCAAAGAACACAAAGTTTCCCTGGAAAATAATCCCAGTATAGGGAACCTCTCCCATCAGGTGCAGAGCTACTGTAGCCAACTCCCTGACAACTCCTGGCATAAGGAGTAGGAAGGGTATGGCTGGGACATTCCTAAACCCTGACAATTCCCCAGTTGTGGCAATACCCACAGGGGCCAAAGCATCTGAGATGTAATTTAGGGCAGCCCTCAGACTACCCTAGCCTATACTGAGTGCTGAACCGGCCTCTCAGCAGCCCCAGAATGGGGGAAGTGCAAGGTGCTGTCCTTGTGCCAGATACTGCACTAGCACAGGAATGAATTGAGACTTCATCTCAGGCTGACTCCTCACAATATGAGAGACATGCACACAACAGGAGCTAGGAGACAACACAAATGAGTTAGCCAGTCTATTCAGACATACATCAATAGAACAAAAAAACATCAGGAGATTCCTTGAGAACATCAGGAGCATGGGGCATTGTTACCAAAAACAGGAGCCTTAAAGTTCAGATCTTTTTTTTAAAAAAAGCAAGCCACACCTAGAGTCACCGACACACAATAAATGTGGAAAACCACAATGCCATTTTCACAGGGTCAGTTTCCAAACTACCAGCACCGTAAATACAATCTGGGATCTGAGAAGCAGGCTGGGTCTTATCTTCTTACACATCAATAAGCTAAATCCAATCCTCAGTTACACTTGTTCAGCCTATTTAATTCATTGCATTGGTGGAAATTAAAAGCACAACAGCCATCTATTCCCCCCCCCCCTCTGATTTTAAGTAATGCAGATTTAATCACATTACCTGGTAGAGGTGAGGGCCGGATGTTGTCAGTATTGTCAGTGCAGGCTCAAGATTTCCTCCCACTTTTCAAAATGGACAAGAATATTTTTGAGTTAGTGACAAAAAAATTTCCCTCTGTGTCAAGTACTTATTTTCTAAGTTCTAAACAGATATTTAGGGCCTGACCATTCAGCCTTTACTTACAAGAGTAATTCTCACTTACATGCTTAATGCCATTGAAATCAGTGGAACAACTTGAATAATCAGAACCAAGTTCTTAGAAATGTCTGCAGATAGCATTCATTTGGTGAAGCAGTGCCACTTGAAATTTTGAAACAGGTACATTTTGAAAGGCTGAGACAGAGACAGGCGTTTTGAGAAGAAAAACCATTGGTAGTGCTTTCCGGGAAAAAGCATTCTGTTCTCCCCCACCCCCTACAAATAAAATTGATTTGGTCTCCTCCATGTTTGTTTCACTACGTGTGACGTTTTAAAATTTGCTTTGAAAATACAATTGGTGAGTTAATTGAATTCTTGTGCTAGATCCACGCTACTGGCTAGAACCAAGAGCCAGCAGGCACTGTGTAAAAATTTCTACACACAGCTCTGCCAGTGAAAGTCAACCATGCCTTCCTAAATGATTAGTATGGTGCCTTAGCTATGCCCTTCAAGTGGAACTAGGATGAAACCACCATGGGCATTCTATGGCAGAATCTGAACTCATGATTTAAATACCAGTGCTACTAGGAGAACACAAAGCACCTCATCATGAATTTCACCATCTTGTTACAAACATTTTTCCAAACAATTTCCCACTTTTGATAGACACAAAGCCTACTTGCCAATTTCCTTCTTTCCCCACGTTTACCATAATCACGGGGAGAAGTGCTGCAGTGTGAAATTATAATTGGAAATTATTTTAATACAAGTCAACATTACCAAAAAGTTAAAATGTGAGATTTATATGGCAAAACAATTTCAAGGTAAGTCTTTAAAGACCTCCTTTCAGGGCCATTCAAATATAATATTTCCAGTCTTAGAAAGACCATGATGATGTGATTACAATCCTAAAACAAATATGAGAAAATTTGGAGATCAGTTTTGTAATAATGAAATAAGGTCAATGCAAATTAAATTCCTTTTAACGCAAATGAAATTAAACAAAGACAAAACAATATTAAGACGTAAGTCCACAACAGTAAGGGAAATTCTGAGTTAAGGCTTTATGCTATTCTGGTGAAAATGTCACTGTGCAAAAGTGTATGTGTGTGGGGGGAAGGTACTTTATTCTTTAGTATATTTGCTCCGTGTGTGTCTTCAACTCATACCTACTTAAGAGGAGATTGGTGATTTATAAGATTATTGCACAGTTTACTTGGATGCTACATGTTTCACATTAATAAATTAAATATGAAGAACTCAGCCATCACATACTTTGTACAGACTAGTATGTATAGTCATGTAGGATTGCATTTATCGAGTATTTGTCTCTTCCCCGCATCATTCCTCCTTCCCACAGTTAAAATTTCCTCCTGAGGAACAGAATCACATCTGTGCTAATGATGCTCCTGCCCCTAATATTTCCCAAGAAGTAAGAGCAGAGAATAGTGGCTGAGAGGCATTGTGTCAAATTCAGTCTGCAGCTGCTCTTGCTGATAGAAAGGATGGGCTGCTGCATTACACAACTAAGGGCATTGGTTTGTCTTTCATCCCTCCTATTAGTGTTTCTATCCATTGCACATCTCCAGCAACTCTCGACCTGTTCCAATACGAGTCCCTAGCAGGAGTGTGAAACTGACAAGGATTTTGTCAGTCACTGCTGCTCCTGCTGGAATGCCTGGTAAAACAGCAGCAACAGCAGCAGGTGAGAACTTGGAGGGAGAAATAATCTTAAAGGATGAAGAGAGTGCTAACGGCACGATGGTCTAGTGGCAGCACACACTACTTTGAGGTGAGTTTAGTCTTGCTCCTTGGGCCAGGAGGGCTAGGAATACTGGGGAAAGCATCCTACCCTCTCTTGTTTCAGTGAAAGAACAATATGACCGGTGGAGGACGAGTGGCCTGCTCTCAGCAGAAGGGAGGGTCACTGTTATACAGAGCTTTTCCTAGATTCATCAATTCCAATGCCAGAAGGGACTGCTGTGATCATTAGCATATGTCTACAGCCACTACAGTGGCACAGCTATGGCACTGCAGCTGTGCCGCTTAGCACCGTAGAGAAAGAATTCTTCCATTGACCTAGCTGTGTCTACACCTGGGGTTAGGTCAGCCTACCCACAATATTCAGGGTGCAAATCTTTTCATAGCCCTGAGTGATGTCAATCTAATTTTTAAGTGTAGACAGTCTGATCACCTGTATAACATAGGCCATAGAATTTCCCCAAATAAATTATTTTGAACTAGAGCATACCATTACAAAATCCAATCTTGATTTAAAATAATAATCCTCACTGTTAAAAATGTAGGCCTTATTTCTGGTATTTACATATTGTGATCAAGTCACCCCTTAACAATCTCTTTGTTAAGCTTTGAGGGGGAAAGAAATAAAAATGGGGCTCCTGGAAGTCAACCATTCTCCAGAAGGAGTGGGTGTCAAAGAGATGGAGGAGAGGAAAGATGCAAAGACACAACATGAGGATAGAAACATTACAAGAGATAAGTGGCCTGGGGATTGAGAGAAACAAGAAATCCAAAAGGAGGGTGTGGAGTGGAGGAGGGAAAGAGAAAGATCCCAGGGAGGAGAGGAGAGAAAAAAGAGAACAGGAAAAACAAAGAGACAAAGATGATGAATTGCTTAATTTTAAGGGAGGAGACTTGTAACTGAAAGGACCCCAGGTAGCGGAAGCCTCCCTTTTAATTATAAAATCACCCATTTGAGAATGTGAATGAGGGCAATTCAGTTTTGCTGGCCCAGAGAGTGGAAGGGGAAATGTACCCCTGATGTGCATATTGTTGGTAGAGCCACTGACCTGTCTGTGTCTCCCTTTCTGTCACTTCCCATCTTTTCATGGACTGAGTAGTGCTGCCATCCTGAACCCACAGGACAAAGCCATGGAAACACATACATTAATATTTTCTAAATGAGTTTTAATTTCAAGTGTATTTATACACTTACATTGTTAAAAACCACGCTTTTTTTCTTCAATGACTGTGAGGCCAATAGAGTGCTGCAGAAGCACATATGCAGCGGAGCCCAAATGGGCAGTCCAAAAATAATGCCTTATATATATTTCAGGAATGCATCATAACTATACTTAGGATGTGGAATTTATCTTCATGGGATGAGTGTGACTTCATCATCTACAAAGAGAGTTATCGGGAGTGGATAATGCACACACCCCTTTCAAGCGTGAAGTCCGAATCATCAGTATATTTCATGTATTTAAAGTGTTTATCTGGGACTCATTGCCCTCGTGTCTGGGTGCCTCACAGTCTGCCTAAAAATAAACAAATATCAGTTACCCAAATGGGTGACTCATAATCATACACAAACCCCCTTATAGCAAAAGTTGGTTAATTAATTCAAAGCCTGATTGAACAGGTGATCCTTATGCTGTGTGCTGTCATCATACTAGTATAATTATTACACAAAGGGCCAAAATCTCCAAAATTGGCATAGAAAGGTGTAAACTAAACTACTCTCCCCCTTCTGGCCTATCAAAAAGCCCATTGCACCACAGCAGGAATTTATCCCCCATGGCAGCTGGCTTTATAGTGCTCCCCTGCCTCAGATTTAGACTAGGGATGGAGGGGCAGCTTTACATTTCACCAGCACCCCGATGGGAATTCACCAGTGTGAGAGTGCGCTGAGCCATCAAACCAGCATAACGTTCAACCTGGTCTGCATATACCCTCCTTGATGCCAGCACTGCCTATCTTGGACACTGTGCCAACCACTTAACCACCCACCCTCCCTTCCTCCCCCACCCCCAAAATGCAGATGCATAAACTGCTAGGCCAATATTTTATAACCTAGTCCTTTTTGGTGGATTTTTTTTTTTAATTAAAATTGGATATTTGGAGTGCATTGGAATTCTTGTTTGTTTGCTTGCTTGATTTTAATAATAATAATAATAAAATAGCAGGAACTGCAGCTGCTTGCTGCCCGGGCAAACTAGGCCCCATAGGCAGCTCTCATGCCAGGGATCTCTGCCATCCTTCTAGTCAGTTTAAACCCTCCCACTGCCAGTGATTGTTGCTCTAAATGTTAAAAAAATGCAGAAACGTTTTCAGAATTTCCCCCAAATTCACCACTCCGTGAGCTGGTCAAAAAATAGCAAAAATGTTGAATTGTTCCACTAAAGCGATGTGAAAAGTTTGTGCCAGCTCTCCTCAGCATGTTTACAGTTGCCTCTCTTTACAACTAGGCTTTGCGTTCAGATCCACTTCCTGGAGTAGAAGCTAGTACTGCAGCTCCCTAGCAGAGCAGACAATGCTAAATTGCTCAGATAGGAGCAACTCTTCTTTACAGGAAAGGGAGGGAGACGGGATATTGAAAGAAACGCCTCATCTTTAATCCCTATGTAACCCTTCTGCTAGGTGGAGCCAGCAGCAACAAGGGCTGGGTTCAATAACCAGGGGTCTCCCCCATAACAATATAACACAGAACCAGCTTGAGCCCCCACCCAATCATCTGGGAAAATTAAACACCACCCTGGGCACCTCTAGGAGGCAATACTTCCCCACTCGCAAGCACTGAGTCTGTGGATAGCAGAGAAAACTTTTACTAAAAAGAGGAAAGGAACCTGGCATTAATTTGGGAAAACACCACAACCATGATTCGAATCCATCTGGCCATGAAGCCAAACTCCCGCCCCAGAGTACATTGGGCAGTGTTCTTTGCCTCTGTTTCTCACCTTGCGGTGCGAAAGTCCAACAAACAAATGTCCCTTTAACATGCCACTCCCCTCTCTCTCCACCGCACCTCACTCACAGCTGCTGTCCTTGGTCAGCAGAGGCCCAGAGTTCAGAGGTGATAAGTAGGCGAGTTCAGCTCCTACCTGGAGAGGCAGGGGAAGAAACGTTCGCGCTGCCACCACCACAACTGGCTCACAGTTGCTGCCATTCACTCTACATCGCTGCCTGCAGCCACAGCTGCGCCGTCCTTCACGCCGCTGCTGTCGTTTATCGTCATGCCACCGTTCACTCCACCGCACTGTCGTCTGCTCTGTCACCAATAGCCCTGCGCCGTGACCTTCTGCTGCCATCCGCCTCTCTACCATGACCTCTGTGAGTCAGTCTCTTGATGTTCCACCCGGCGTGATTTCAGCTCTCCGTGGGGGAACCTCACTGCTAGTGCAGGCGGGCCAGTCTCTTCCATCCAAACACTGTCCTGCAGCAGGTCTAAGCACTTAGACCTGATTATCAGTGATTTCAACTCCAGGGGTCACTTAACAAAACAAAAGACTCTCCATGGAGCCTAATCAGCTCTATCTTTAAACAGGGGAAAGGGGCAGATCAAATGGTGCCTATGACTTAGGCAGAGCCCACACCACTAGGTAGAAACCACTTTCTCCACCATCTCCCTCCCTCCCTCCCTCCACTGCCACTGGGATCTGAACTCCCTGCTTAGCAAATTCAGTTCAGTTGAGGGTGACCCCCTCAATCAGGACAGGCTAAGTACACTTCTGCTGCCCTCTACTCATACAATAAGGATAACAACATTTCATCAACACCAGCCAAAATTGATCACTTTGGCAACACAGCTCTGTCTGCTGGATACCTAGGCAGAGTGGGTGTGTTCATGTAAATACAGTCTGGTCCTGAAGCCTTTTCCCTCCAGCTCATCACTAGCTGTCAGGGGAGAGCTCATTCAGACCTTGCTTACACTTACGCCATATCTACACTTACAAGCTTACAAAGGCACTGGAGTAGGCCACAGTAGCCTTTTGACACATGGTAGCATACTGTCTTTGTGTATGAATGAGTGGCGTTGCTTCCTAGTGACTGATTCCGAGAAGATAAGGGACCTAATTACTATCAACAGCCACAGGAGCTCTCTTTTAGCTCAAGTGATAAAGGTGTGTGTTTTGGGGGCTGAAGGACCAGAGTTCTACCGTAAAATCCTGGCTCCACTAAAGTCAATGGCAAAATTTCCATTGACTTCATCAGTAGCAGGATTTCACGCCCTACTGCTTGTAAAATTGGATCTATAATTCCACCCTGAATATCCATAATCTCACTGAATGCATGTATGATATTTCACCAACTTCAGCTGTACGATTACAGCACAAATCACTGAAGTGGGGTCTTGTCTAAATGAGACCTTGCATTTCCCTCGACACATAAGTAAAAGCAGCCCAGCAGCATCACAAGAATGAGAATAACATCCTATTCTCACCACAGTGTTCGCAAAGGAAATAGCAGGGTCCACTGAAGTGAACTGAAAGATTGATCGTAAGAGTTATATGCATACACACATCACTTCTTTCTGCAGTACCACTTTGAGTTTTCTGTGGACATTCCAAAATGTGTGAAAACAAAGATGATTCAAGTTTTCCCCTCGCAGTTTATTGTTTGAATTTCAAAGTGATACTCACTAGCCTACATAATTATCTAAATGAGCTAACTCTGCAGCTCAAAAGGTGCCCTTTAGATCCATAGAATTGAACTGACGTATGGGCTTTGCACATTATTTTCATCATGAAAAATCCTATTAAAATAAATAAGACTCTGGTCTATACCGTGCTTTTGAAAGTGACTATTTTGTAGTATGAAACAAAAGGGAAAATGTGCTATATGGACAGATGTTAATCTAACACCACAAAATCTATTTAAACCAAAAAAGGGGGGAAATTTCTATCATTTTGCAAGAGATTTTGTAGCAGGAAGACTAATAAGAATACAGGATACATTTGCATGATCTGGGCAAGGCTGCAATGTTTGGACATGAAAATCCACACATTGCTTTTGTTTCCCTTTATTTGTAAACATTTTTAGATAGGGAATGTAATGGGACAGCATCAGTTTGAAAACCAGGCAACTTCGGAAAATTAGTTAAAAGTAATCTCCCGTACTACGCCTGCCCCTTTCCACAGCTACCAGTTCTTGTGGGTTTCTAATACTTTTTCTTTTGTTAAAAAAATTCCCTTTTGATCTGTACAAGACCCACACAAAACAGGGCAACTGAATAATTGACTGTATATAAGGTAGCAATGAAAGTGATTACACACAAAGTGCTGTCAAACACAAACTATAAACATGCTGGAGAAAAATAGAGATTTTTTTCTCTAAGGTCTCACTAACAGTCTTTTATATTAATTATAATTATTATTATTAATTTAAGACAGAGGTGTTTTAAGTGACTTAGCTGACTAAGTCCATTTTCAAAAGCGAAGGGTGCTTAAGGAGCTTCAGTACCTAGGTCACTTTTGAAAAATGGGACTTAGCCGTCTCAGTCATTTAGGCTTTGCAATGCTGAGCAGAGCAATGGTTAAATACCTTCAAAAATCTGCCTTAGTCTCTCTGTGCCTCCGCTCCCTGTATGGGGTAATATCACTTCCTTGACTCCAACCTTTGTCTGTCTTGCATTCAGGACAGGGGCTGCCTGTGTACCTACAGCACACAGCATGTGCATATATATGCACCCTAGTCCAAAGGGTATGTCTAACACAAGACTTTAAACTAGAGATATTTGGCAGTCAACTCATGGTGACTAACCAGTTTGTATGTACTAATCTGGACAACCCACAAATTTCTGTTTCAGGAGGATGTAAATGCTCAAAGTTTACCCCTGAACTCTGTCTATATGGGGGGGGGGAGTAGTGGCTTTTTCAATCAATTATCTCAGTGAATATGCCTTAACTCTGCTGAACCTTCCCCCACCTCCTTCAGGGTGCATCTTCACTTGGATAAAAGGTGCATTCTGAACTTGAATTAACACTAGGTAAAATCCTAATGAACACAATGCAGTTTGTAGTTTTCATGTGAGTTAGCAGGTCAAGGCAAACCCTGTGCTCCCCTATAGTCTATAACTTGACCTGCTAACTTATGTGAGAGCATTGTCTTTGCTAGGGTTTTTCCTGGAGTTAGTTAACTTGAGTTAAGAGCGCACCTTTTTTTCCTAGTGAAGACAAGATCAAAAAGTCTAGCATAAACAAATCAAAGAAGCCCCAACTGATGAGACCAGGGCCCCAAAGTGCTACTGTAATACAAATATTAAATCATCATCATCACTCATCACAATATTTGCTGCAGCCTGAAAACACCAAGCTCTCATTTAAAAATAAAATATTTTTATTTATTTTTTCGTATTGCAAAACTTACTGTTTATATAATAATGACCGGCATGGTGCTGTCTTATCCCTGTAGCCCTGCAGAAAGCAGTCTCCAGCCAAAAAAAACAGTTGCAAAGAAAGGAACCCATGCCTCCTTCACCAACCTATTCGTTTTAATGAGTTGGGAATGTCATTGATTAATTGGGACCATTTAATCAATAACATTATTAACCAAAGCCCAATTGTTCTCTCTTTTTTTTTCTTTTAATTTTTGTTCAAAGGCGATGAAATACCAAAATCTGTGTTAATGCAATGTCAAGGGTACACAGTTAAAAAAAAATAATCACGTAAAGTAAAACCATGCAAATGTTAGGGATTCAACAGCAACATTATTTATGTATTCACTTTGTAAATGCTGTTATATTAACACAGAGGGGATTGAAGGGGGGCTTTTGGGGGGAATTCTTACAGTACAAAAATATCGACTTGAATATTTTGGCACAAGCGGTGAGTGAAGGTTGACTGGACACAGCCTGCGCTCTGCTTTCATTGCTTCTGCAGACTTACACTTTGAATTTCATTTTAGCATACTGTGTTACAGGCTGTTGCCTGGAGAGAAAAAAAAAAAAAAGGTTGTGCTGTTGTTATCCTTGTATGCAAATAAATTACACAGTATAGGTAAAAACAGAATGTGTGGAGCCATCTTTCTGCTGACATTAAGCTAAGTCCCACAGACAGGATCTGATTCCTTCTTAGCACATCCACGTTTGTTGCTATGGTTTAGCAGGATTATGATATTTTGCACAAATAGCATCAACAACATATGTGGTGGCAGGCTAAATAATGTTGCCACAATTCTTGGCATGGCTGAAAGCCTACAAACAATGTAACATGTACTAATATTGTGTATTGATTTCATTAAATAACAGCTTTTAGAAAAATCACCCTGAACAGCAGCTTTTAGGAAAACAGCTCTGTATTCCGTAATATTCTAATCAACGTGTACTGATGGCAATCTAGATCTATAGGAGAAACAGCTGAAGCAGAGGCCCCTGGAATGCAGGACCTATCTCTGCTGCAAGGATGTGAGAATTCTGCAGCAAATTTTACTAATTCTCCTCCAGTCCTACAGTAACATGTGGCTGCTTTCAAATCCCGCAGCTTCAGAATCAGCCATCAGTACTGCATGACCAGGAAATGGGTTTAAAATCCTTAACCTGCCCTGAGATTTACTTAACGATACAGCATCATTCCTAAAAATAGCACTTGTGTTACCCTTGGACAACCTGACCACACACTGCAGGGAGGGTTAGAAAGGTTTGAGGCTGTGGTCAGATCTATACTAGGAATGTTTTGCCAGTATAGCTATATTGGCAAAGCACTCCTAGCGTGGACACAGTTTATACTGGCAAAACTGCACTTCGGCCAGTATCATGGGCAGCAGGTTTGTATAATTTTTGGTGGTGTCCAGAACGGATCCAAGTCCCGCCCCCCCACACCTGCCTTGTAAGCTGATATAGATTTTTAAAAATAATGTAAAAATGTGAGGGCTCTGGGGTGGGGCTGGTGATGAGGGGTTTGGGGTGTAGGAGGGCTCAGGCAAAGGGTTGGGGTGCGGGGATGAGGGTTGCAGGGTGGGGCTGGGGATGAGGGGTGCACAGTGCAGGAGGGGGTTCAGGGCTGGAGCAGAGGGTTGGGGTGGGGGGTGAGGGCTCTGGCTGGATGTGCGGGCTCCGGGGTGAGGCGGGGCCGGGGATGAGGAGTTTGGGGTGCAGGCAGGCTGCCCTGGGGCTGGGGCCAGAGAGGAGGACTCCTCCAGCCCTCTCCCTGCTGGTAGCAGTGAGCTCTGGGGGAGGGGACCCACTCTCCACCTCCTCCCCCCCCTCCCCCCAGGGCAGCACACTCACCTCGCACCACTGTCACTAGATGTGCTTCTAGGGCCCCTCTCAGATCCAGGAAGCCCCCTCACCTCCCCTGTGGTGGGTGCCAGGAGGGCTGCCATCACGTGTGTGCCTCCTCCCCTGCTGCTGCCCCTCACTGGGGGTGGGGGATGGGGCTGCCCCTTGCCCAGTGTCGGGCAGGAGTGGTAACTGCAGGCGGGGGGCCCCCCTGTGCTGGTGGAGGGTCCCGCTGGAAAAGGGAAGGGTCTGGACGTCCGAGGTGGAAGGGCAGGGGCAGGATCAGCCTGCCCTGGCACTAGTGGTTGGGGGGGTGCTACGACCCTGCGGCCACAGTTGATGCCGGGAGCCAGCAGAGCAGAGTGCAGCACGGAGCTGCAGGGGGCAGCTGCCCGCTGCCCAGGGCAGGCAGGGACGCTCGGGGGAGGCATGCAGGAGCGGCAGGCGGGGCCGGGGGAGAGACCCGGCCCCAAACATTGGTGGAGCCAGGCCCCTGGGCCCTGAATATTGCTGGAGCACAGGCACAATGGGCCCATATAACTCGCTGGTCCTGGCCAGTATAGCTTACAGGTCTGTCGCATCTTACGTGCATTTAACATGCACGATTTCAGCTTTATGCAGTCGGCAAAAACAAAACAAAAAAAGAGAAAAATAACAATTTTAATACTGTACCTGTAGTGAGGGCAATTTCGCCCGCCATTCTACTCAATGTAATTTTGATTATACACGGTTTTCAATTTACGCGCTAACCGCGGAACGGAACCCCCACATAAGATGAGACTCGCCTGTATTTCATTCTTCCCTGAGCAAAACAAACAATACCAGCAAAAGCACAGTTGTGCTAGCATAAACGTGACTACACTAGGGCTTTTACCAGCACCGTTATGTTGGTCACAAATCACACCTCATCACATGCCTGGCTGACAGAGCTTTGTCTACACCTGGCCTCAGGGAGCTAGCAAAGGATATAGCTTTAGATCTGTTGAAGTATATGTAACCCTTCTGCCCATCTAAGTTGGCAGCAACAAGGGCCGGGTTCTGTATCTAGGGGTTCCGTTTCAATAACGCAATGCAAAACCGTCTCGAGCCCCCACCCAGTGATCTGGGACAGTTACATACCACCCCCTGGGCACCTCTAAGAGGCAATACTTCCCCTCTCGGAAGCACGGAGTCTGAGTGTAGCAGAAAATGTTTAATAACATGAGGTAAACGACATCAGCATTAAATTGGAAAAAACACCACAAACAGGATTCATAACACAAACCATGAGCAAAAGACCCACCCCAGCAAATTGGGCCGTGTCCTTTCCCTTTGGTTCTTGAATCCAGCAACCCAAAAATCACCCAGAGTCCCAAAAGTCCAACAACCCCCAAAGTCTCTGTCCCTGGTCAGTGCAGCCCCAGAGTAAAAGGGGGAGCACGCAGGGTGTTAAGGGGCACCTTACGTGATCCGAGGCCGACCGGTCGTCTCTCCGTGGGGTTCCGCCGCAGCCTTCACCACGAGCCAGTCCACTTCCTGCCGTGCCACAAACTGCTCTGCTCCACTCCGCTCGCCATTCCTTGGGCCGCTCCAACCATCCCCACAAGGCTCCGCACTGCTCACTGCTCCTCCAGCTGTCCCTGCAAACTGCTCCGCCAGCCACTTAGCAATATAGCTTCAGGCTCCCCCACTAGTTAACACAGCACTCAGTGATCTCAGCTCTTAGTAACTTTAGCTCTTTTGTGACTTCAGCTCATAGGAGGGGAGCCCCAGTGCTGATGCACCATTGGCCCAAAGTGAATTCAGCTCAGCAGCCTGTTACTAGACTCCTAATGGAATCAAAGTTAGTGCTGACATTCAACAGTGGAGAGAGAAGGTGGTGCAATTGGTGTTTCAGGCCCGGGGGGGGCCGCATACCATCAGGTACAAATGCCTGTCCCCATCCTCTCTCAATTCACTGGGTTGTGGAACCCATGTCCCTTGTCTAGCGAGAGCTACTTAGGTGATGGTGAGACCCTCTGTCATAAAACAGTTTCATTGTCCTTGATTCACATAATCAGGGTAACAACACTTTATTCCTCCTGCCCCAATAACAGAGAAACTGGGGATCCCACCCCATCCAAAGTAACCACTATCAGTTGCTGTTGTCTCATGCCAGGCGGGTGGGTGTGCCTATGCAAACAAGATCAGCCCCTGGAGTTCTTTTCCACACTCGCCATAATTCACCACCAGATGTCAGGGTAGAGCTCATCCTGACTCTGCTTACATATATTATCAGTGCAAATTGAGGGCTGTTGGACTGCACTGTCTAAGCTCAAGTATAATATTAATTTAACATCTGCTAATGTTTTCCACCAGGCAATACTGTATATATTGTCCTTACAGCTGGTGGTCTTGATCTTACTGAACAGAAAAATGGCCATACTGGGTCAGACCAATGGTCCATCTAGTCCATTATCCTGTCTTCTGACAGTGGCCAATGCCAGGTGCTTCAGATGGAAAAAACAGAACAAGCAATCATCAAGTGATCCATTCCCTGTCATCCACAGCCAGCCTCTGGCAAACAGAGGCTCGGGACACTCAGAGCATGATATTCCATCCCTGGCCATCCTGGCTAATAGTCATTGATGAACCTATCCTCCATGAACTTGTCTAGTTCTTTTTTGAACCCTGTTACAGACACTCCCTGACTTACGCAAGCATTCTGTTCTGGAATGCCTTGCGTAACTCGAATTTTGCGTAAGTTGGAAACGTATACCCGACCATTACGCAAAAAAAACCCAAAAACCCAACTCCTATTTCTAGCTTACGGAACTTTTTCCGTAAGTGTGGATTTGCGTAAGTCGGGTTTGCGTAACCAGGGGGGCATCTGTATAGTTTTGACCTTCACAACATCCTTTGGATTGTGCATTCTGTGAAGTACTTCTTTATGTTTGTTTTAAACTGCTGCCTATTAATTTCATTGCACAACCCCTGGTTCTTGTGTTATGTGAAGAAATACATAACACTTTCTTCTTCACTTTCTCCATACCATTCATGATTTTACAGACCTTTGTGACGGGATGCACTCACCCCACACTAGACAGGAAAGGGTTAATTCCTCATTGTGGGCTGAGGAAGCCATGCCCCCATGTCTCTACTGGGCATACACAACAAACATGTGGACAAGGATGGTCCAGTGGATATAGGGTACTTGGACTTCCAGAAAGCCTTCAACAAGATCCCTCACCAAAGGCTCTTAAGCAAAGCAGGCAGTCATGGGATAATAGGGAAGATCCTTTCATAGCTCAGTGACTGGTTAAAGATAGGAAACAAAGGGTCAGTTTTCACAGTGGAGAGAGGTAAACAGTGGGGTCTCACAAGGATCTGTACTGGGACCAGTAATGTTCAACATATTCCTACATGATCTGGAAAAGGAGGAGATCAGTGAGGTGGCAAAGTTTGCAGGTGATATAAAATTACTCGAGATAGTGAAGTCCAAAGTTGACTGTGAAGAGTTACAAAGGGATCTCACTAAACTGGGTGACTGTGCAACAAAATGGCAGATGAAATTAAATGTTGATAAATGTAAAGTAACGCACACTGGAAAACATAATCCCAACTATATATACAATGATGGGGTCTAAATTAGGTGTTACCACTCAAGAAAGAGATCTTGGCATCATTTTGGATAGTTCTCTGGAAACAGCCGCTCAATGTACACCGGCCCTCAAAAAAGCGAGCAGAATGTTGAGAACCATTAGGAAAAGGAGATATAAGAAGACAGAAAATATCAATGCCACTATACAAATCCATGGTATGCCCACACCTTGAACACTGCATGCCGTTCTGGTTGCCTAGGACTGGAAAAGGTACAGAGAAGGGCAACAAAAATGATTAGCGGTATGGAACAGCTTTCATATGAGGAGAGATTAAAAATACTTGGACTTTTCAGCTTGGAAAAGAGATGACTAATGGGGATATGACAGAGGTTGTGATGGGGTGGATGGACCCCGTCGAGTGCGGGGTGAGTGCACCCCATCCTCCAAGCCATCCTCTGTCTCCAGGTAGCGAGGCCTAAGGGCTAAAGTCAAAAGAGTGACCCTATTCTGCAGGGCTGTAAGGCCTAGAGGCCAGAGTCAATAGAGAGATCCTGTTTAGAAGTACGGTGTGGCCTGATGGCCTGACAAGGGGTGGGCCACCACCTGGGGGGGTGGGAGGAGAAGGTGGCTGGCGTAGGGGGACTCAGGCCTGCCCTTCTCAACCGGGTCCCAGCCCAGGGCCCTGGTGGCAAACTCACTCGCTGCCACTGAGTCATCAGAGATCCAACCGCAACATGCCGACTATGCTTGGGACTATGGCTAGTCCCTCCCCGGGCTACTTCCTACCGTGACTCCTGCATCCATAGTCTGGGTAACTTTGGGGTTCCCGGGATCCTCTGCCTGGTGTGACAGACCCAGACCAGTGGGGTACAGGAGTCTGGTAGAGGGCAAATATACTGGTCACTGGATGAGTAGTTTTCTGTTCCCTGAGTGACCAGAGCAGGGGCTGCACTAGAGTAATCAGGAACCTGCTAGAACCAGTTAAGGCAGGCAGGCTAATTAGGACACCTGGAGCCAATTAAGAAGACGCTGCTAGAATCAATTAAGGCAGGCTAATCAGGGAACCTGGGTTTTAAAAAGGAGCTCACTTCAGTTTGTGGTGTGAGTGTGAGGAGCTGGGAGCAAGAGGTTCAAGGGGCTGAGAGTGAGAGGGTGTGCTGCTGGAGGACTGAGGAGCACAAGCGTTGTCAGACACCAGGAGGAAGGTCCTGTGGTGAGAATAAGGAAGGTGTTTGGAGGAGGCCATGGGGAAGTAGCCCAGGGACTTGTAGCTGTCATGCAGCTGTTACAGGAGGCACTATAGACAGCTGCAGTCCACAGGGCCCTGGGCTGGAACCCGGAGTAGAGGGTGGGCCCAGGTTCCCCCCAAACCTCCCAATTGACCTGGACTGTGGGTTCTTCCAGAGGGGAAGGTCTCTGAGCTGTTCCCCAACCCACATGGTGAATCTCTGAGGCAAGAAAATCTGCCAATAAGCGCAGGACCCACCAAGATAGAGGAGGAACTTTGTCACACAGGGCTGGTCCCGGTAGCTCCAAAATCCTTGTGGTGTCCGTAGGCATCAGGGCATCTGCCAGAGTCTTGGCACCTCTGACTTCTGCATTCGGGGGCTGTCGCTGCTCTGAGACGGAAGCCTGCAACAGACGTCCTTCCTCCCAAGCGGTCAGTCCAGACTGAGCAGGGATGCTCCCTTTTATACTTGTAAAAAATTCTAGTAGATTGGCGAAACATGATATCCTATTACAAAAACTGTGTTGACTCTTCCCCAACATACTGTATACATCTATGTGTCTAATCATTCTGTTCTTTACTATAGTTTCAACCAATTTGCCCGGTATTGAATTCAGGCTTACTGGCCTGTAATTACCAGGGTCATCTCAGGAGTCTTTTTTTAAAAATCAGCATTTCATTAACTATCCACTAGTCATCTGGTACAGAGGCTGATTTAAGCAGTAGGTTACAAACCACAGTTAATAGTTCTGCAATTTCATATATGAGTTCCTTCAGAACTCCTGGGTGAATGCCATCTGGCCCTGGTGGCTTATTACTGTTTACTTTATCAATTCGGTCCAAAACCTCCTCTAATGACACCCCAATCTGGGACAGTTCCTCAGATTTGTCACCTAAAAAGAATGATTCAGGTGCAGGAATCTCCCTCACATCCTCTTCAGAGAAGACCGAACTAGTCTTCTCATTGCTAACTTCTATGATCCAAATCATTCAAAGGAGGAATTAAGAAGTACAGACACTGCTAATTAAAGCAGTATTATTATTAGCTAGACACTTTTAAAAAAATCAGGTTCCTCCTCTTGACTTGGCTGCAATGCTTTGCTAAGGGTGGCAGACATCCGGTCACCATACACAGCTTTATTCTATCTGGCAACCAGATCTTGTTTTCAGAATAGTTCTGTATGATGAGTTCGTAGTCTGCCAGCATTTTTTTTTAAAAGAACTTAAAATGTAACAACGGACTCCATGGTAAATTCAGGCGAGTGGACTGCTGTCTGTACCCCGGACACTCTACATGCCTAGCAAATAAAGCATCTCTGTGACTAGACTTGGATCAATTACAGTGACAAGCCAGTTACAAGGCATGCTGCTGTAATTGATTCCTGCACAACGACAGGAAGTACCCAATTTGATGTACATTAGTTTCTGGAGATGAGAGTCTAATGACTACCCAATTCAGAGTGACTTGTGCCAACTTGGCGACTCTATACCGTACCAGAGGGATGAGTGTTGGATAACCCATCAAAAAGCTAGAGGATCAATAACAAAACTGTGTACCCACTGGATTACACCCTCTTCCAGTGCACTGTGCATCCACTTGTTATTGAAAAGTCCTTGGGGCAGCAACTACTTCATATGCTGATTTGTACAGTCCCGTGCAATAATGATGGCGTTCATAAAGCAATAGGTCTCTCTCTCTCTCTCCTACTTCCTGGCCACTGCAAACTAGGGTGACAATCTCAGCTCACAGAGAAGAGAGGAGCTGTGGTTATGACTGTTGCTCTTGCTGGTGTCACTGAATGTTTAATTAACTTTTGCACGGGGTTTAGAAAGTGCAAAGGGCTATTGTTTGTTATGGTCATTATTAGAGATGGGTCTGAGTCTCTCAGTTTAATTACAGATACAATCTGAATCTGAACTTTCACAAAGTTCAGGGGTGTTCAGATTTGGGTCTTCATTGCAGGCCATTATACAGCTGAGTGAAGTTTGGAGCAGGATCAAAATCTAGTTCAGCCCTATATTTAATTGCTATTATTTACAATAAGAAAGCTATGTGCTGTTCTGAGGGAAAGAATCTGTTATAGTGTACACTTATTAACGGAGGGATGAGTATTCTCCTATTGGCAACCTGGTGATATGCCATGTGGGCTCTGTCAGGCAGGAGCAATTTAGGTGGAAGATGAGACCTGGAGCAAAATGGCTGCCTCAGTGAGAAGGCCCTCATAAAAACTAAGCAAAGGACCAATAGGCAGTGCTCAGTTTGAAGGAGAACTACAGAGAGATTAGGGAGGCTTCTGCAGGGCACCCTGGGTTGGGGAAGGGGTCTTGCCACAGTAGCTAGGTGACAAAACCTGACTGGGGAGACCTGCTGTGGGGCAGGACAAGTGGATGGGTCTGAGGCACAGGCCTTAGGAGGGGTCTAGCCGCAGGACCTGGTTTACATGTATTGACTGATGTCAAACTGTGTTTGTGTTTGAATAATAACTGCATTTGTGGGGAATGGGAAGGAGACACTGACAGTGGAAGCTTCACTGAAACAGCTGGCCATGAGCTGAGCTGCCAGCTTTCATGAATGGGGAAACCGAGGCTGGGAGTGTCCAATGCTATGTTTGAAGAGACCCTGTGCCAGAGTGCTAAGCAGATGGCACTCTCAGTGATTGGGAGCGAATACATTTAGAACAGAGGAGTTTCATAATAAAATGGAGAAGCGCCTCTCCCAATTAGACTAAAAAAATTGTTTTATGCTTCCAAGCCAGATCAAAGGCTGAAGCTGCTGCACAGGAGGGATAAAGTGCAGGCCAGCATAACTAAATACACAGCAAAAGGTAAATCCCACATACAAAGTATTTCTCACTTTGCTAATTTAAAATTGTTTCATGCTTACTCACATGTGTGCAGGGTCCCATCAGGTTACATATAACCACAGGAAAGAGGGGAAAGTTAGTGCAATTCAGTTTCCCAAACTTACAAAATAAAGAGACAATAATAAATGAAATGAGGAGTCATTAGTCCACATTTTACTGCGATCCATTTGGTCTTCATTTTCTAAGACCTTCTTTATTTTACATGGAAATGAAATTAAAAGTATTTCAGACATGAGTCTCTGAGCTGCCCTAATGGCACTGCAAACACACTTAAATCAAAACCTACTCCCATCTGGGTATATTCGGAAGCTTTCTGGAAAGAAATTTAATATGGTCTTTCTTAGGAATGGGACCTTTCAAAAGAAAATATGCTGAGTGGGAGTCACTCTCTGACATTTGGGGGATATTTCCTTCCTTTAATTGATCCACACATGCAGTAGACTAGACAGATGCATTGCAGGGGGTACGGCTTAAGACAGAGTATCATGGGAGTTGAAGTGCTTTCAGGTCCCAGCATGATTGTGCAGGAGCAAACAGTAAGAGGTTAGCTGCACAGTGTGTAAGATGACTACGGAAAACTCAAAGTACTAAGCAAAAGTGACAAAATGAGTCACCCAGGCTCTCATCTTGCAGCCCAATAACTGCAATGTCCTTCTCTCTGGCGCTGGCAAATACCATTGTGACATTGCACTCCATATGATTTTATGAAACTATGCTAATGTAACTGGAATATGCTTCATGCAAAAGGTCTCTTGTAAGGTATCATTACAAAGCTTATAATCTACTGAGTGTAATCATCCCTAGTTGTATAAATGTACCACTCTTGTATTTGAAACTAGACATATGAAATATAATGCAAAGTGTGGGCCATTAATGGTGGTTTGGAATCTTGATGACTCCCATTAGCCTGGACCATTGTCTGCAGATGGCTCTGTTTTACTTGTAAGTCCTCTGTATAGGTGTGTGCTAGCAAGTGGGTAATGAAGTCTTACAGTGACATGTGATCAGGTCACCTGAACTGGAATCCATCTTTAACCTGGTGCTTTTCAATTGAGAAAGGGGGGGGGAACCCAGAGGGACAAAGGATTCCTACCTTATGCAAAAGATATATAAATGGATGGAACAGAACAAAGGGAGCAGCCATCATGAGGAATCCCCTAGCTACCACCTGAGCTGGAACAAGGGCTGTACCAGGGGAAAGGATTGTGCCCAGACTAAGAAGGCATCCAGTCTGAGAAAGAGACTTATTGAAACATCTCTCAGGGTGAGATTTTATCTGTACTCAGTTGTATTAGGCTTAGATTTGCGTGTTTTATTTTATTTTGCTTGGTAATTCACCGTGTTCTGTCTGTTACTACTTGGAACCACTTAAATTCTACTGTCTGTATTTAATAAAATCACTTTTTACTTATTAATTAACTCAGAGTATGTATTAATACCTGGGGGGGGGGGGCAAACAGCTGTGCATCTCTCTTTATCAACAATTTATGAGTTTACCCTGTATAAGCTTTATACAGCGTAAAACAGATTTATTTGGGTTTAGACCCCATTGGGAGTTGGGCATCACAGTGTTAAAGATAAGAACACTTCTGTAAGCTGCTTTCAGTTAAGTCTGCAGCTTTGGGGCAAGTAATTCAGACTCTGGGTCTGTGTTGGAGCAGACGGGCGTGTCTGGCTCAGCAAGACAGGGAAGTGGGGTCCCGAGCTGGCAGGGAAAGCAGGGGCAGAAGTAGTCTTGGCACATCACTTGGCAGTTCCCAAGGGGGGTTCTGTGATTCAACCTGTCACAACCATCTTACCCAGCTAATATCTATCCAGAATGCTGCTGCAAAGATCATTTTCCTAGCCCGTCGCTTTGACCATATCACCCCTGTCTTTGAATCCCCCCCACTGCCTCTCCCATCTGTTATATCAAACAAAACCCTTCATAGTCAATCCCCACCTTGCCTATTATTTCTCATTTATTACTGAGATGTCGCTGCTTGTTGCTGATCAGCCCATGATGCTAGTCTTCGCTATCCACTTGTTAATTTTTCAACCAAACACTGCTGTGCTTTCTCCCATTCATGCTTTGGAGAAGCTCCCTGTAACCCTCCAGAAAGCTACCTCATTATCCTCCTTCAAATCCTTCCACAAAACTCTCCTTTGCCGCGATGCCTACAAAACTTGACAACTGCTAATGGGCAGAGACCACTGCCTATCACGCGGACCAATACTGTCTCTTTGTTTCCTTGTACTCGTATCCATCTGTTGTCTCATCTTCATACTTAGACTGTAAGCTTCTTGGGGCAAAGGCTCTTTTTGTTCTGCGTTCGTACAGTGCCTTGCACAATGGGGGTCCTACTCCATGACTCAGGCTGCTG
Organism: Terrapene triunguis; assembly: GCF_002925995.2. Lineage (NCBI taxonomy): Eukaryota > Metazoa > Chordata > Testudines > Emydidae > Terrapene > Terrapene triunguis. The sequence goes on along the minus strand of NW_020664540.1, from coordinate 654,957 downwards.
GGCACTAAATAATAAAATAAAGAAATCAGAACCCACTTATAATTGGTCAAGCAATGCAAGGCCACCCCACACTCAGCTATAGGGCATTTGAAATTTTAGAATACATTACAGACAGGGAATGTTCTAAGCATCAGTGGGCAAGACCCTGTTGATTTTGGTGAAAACTGAAAAGCAAGCAAAGCCTGATTTCTAGTGGTGTAAGTGAGAGGAAATTCAGGCCCAGACAGAGGCGTCGAAACAATTTTTATGGTGGGGGTTTTGAAAGCTATTGAACAAAACTGTAAACCTTGTATGTGATGGAAGCCATGTCTTTGGTTGTAATTACTACTTCAAGCCAAGGGGTGCTGCCGCACCCCGAGCATCTCTAGTTCCAGCACCTTTGGCCCATAGAATGCCCATTTGGTGCTGCAGGCAGAAAAATCTCTTTGGTGGCCCTGTTGCTGCCTACACATATCACAGGCAGCAGTTTAGTATGCTGCTCTCTCTCATTGGATGCACTGCCTGGCCTCCATAAGCAACTAGGTATGCGACCCTCAAGTAATACTTTCCTCTCCTATAGCACCTTCCATTAAAACAAATGGTTTCTTACCTGTAATGGAACTGTTCTTTGAGATGTGAGTACAGATGTGTATTCCACTCAGTTGCGTGCACATCCAGTGTGCCGAAGCCACAGAACTTTACTTAACAGTACACATTGGAGTGGCACACGTTCCCATGCCTCATAGCCCCTTCTAAGTCTATTTAAGGGCAATGCCACCTGCACCCCCTTCAGTTCCTTCACACTGGAATCCATGTCTCGAGACCCCAGTGCAGACAGGACAGAGGGCTGGTCATGGAGTACACATCTGCACCCACATCTTGAAGAACAGCAGTTACAATACAGGTAAGTATCTGTTTTTCTTCTTGGAATGGTTACAGACGTGTATTCCACTCACGTGGCTTGCAAGCGGCAACAGAACGAGGTGGGATTTGACATATATTTAAACAAGTGAATGCAAATCCGCCTTTCCAACGTTTGCATCCGAAGGAGTGGGGGGCAGTGGCAAGTAATCCTGTGGTGCCCCCCATCATACCTCACCTCTTTGGAGGGGGCAACCCCCCCCCCAAAACTGCACCCATGGTCATCCCTCTGCTCCCCCACCCCACCCCGCCTTCCCTTTGTTTCCCTGCCGTTTTCTGCAGGGAACCACAGGAATTCTGCAGGGGGAGGGCTCATTGAATCCTCACCCTGATAAGCCCCACCCCCAACACCTGGACCCCTCCGACAAGCCCCTCACACCCAGACCCCCAACCCCCTGATACCCAACAGTTGAACCTGGACCCCCCACCCCATCAAGCCCCACTCCCCCAGCACCCGGAACCCCGCTCTGGTCTCCCCACACCCAGACTCCCCCACCAAGCCGCATCTCCCCACACTCACACCCCCCTCCTCCCCCCGCTGAACCCCAACCACCTTCACCTTGATCCTCTGCAGAGTCCCATTGCCCCTGCACCCAGAACCCCCCAACGAGCCCCTGCGCATCCAGATCTCCCACTGAGCCACCCGCACCCAGATTGCCCCACACAAAAACTTCTCACCCCACACACTAAGCCCCTCCACACTTGGATCCTGCTGGGCTGAGCCTGCCCACCCACACCTGGTGCACAGAGGGGCAGGGCTCCAGGGTGTTTCTGGGGCAGGCCCAGCCCTTGCACTGTGTCAGGGTCAGGTGCAGCCTCACTGCCGAGTCCCTGTACTGGGGGAGGGGGGGTTTTCAGGGTGATCTCCCATCTCAATGCAGCCAGTGGCCTGTGGTCCCCACTGCCATGCTGGAGCCACATTTATTTATTGACAAATAAAATGTGCAGAATTTTAAAATATTGTGCACATAATTTTTAATTTTCTGGTGCAGAATTTTAAAATTTTGGTGAACAGTTCCCTCAGGAATAACCAGCTTTGAGGGAGCAATATTTTTTGTGTCTCCAGCCTATTTGAGTTGGGAGGTGAAACAACAGGAAGGGACAGTGACCTTGTTCTGGATTAAGCAGAGGATCGGGACCTTGAAGATCAAAGAGCATCCCAAAGGTCCCAGGGAGGACACTGCGGGGAAAAAATATGGCATCAGAGGCCATTAGGTACTGGGTCAAGAACGTCTATCCCTACTGCAGGAATGGTGCCAGTCCTAGTACCACTAGTGATCCCCTGGAGGCCTAGAAGACTTCTGAAGTTCTTACTTGGAAGGAGAGGAAGAGGTAGAAGATAACATTCAGCCTGAGTGCAAGGAACCTTCCAAATAGTCCAACAGCAATGGAGGAACCACCCCGCCAGAGCCAGCAAACTCCCAGACCCATCTGAGGTCCAATACGTGGGCAGCAACTGTACCAAAGACGGTATGGTAGCCAGAACCTTGAGTACCCGCAGAGACATTGAGGCTACACTAACACTTGGCCCCACAACGGACGTCGGTACTAGAGTAAGGTCAGTACTGAATCTGAAGAACTGGTCTGCATTGAAAATGTAGAAGCCGAAATTATCATGGGGAGTGACGATAGTATTGGTACCAACAGCTCTCGGTGCTGATAAGGGGACCGATTTTGCCTCTGCAATCTGATTTTCAAGTAGTGCTGAAGATGATGCGAGCAAGCGCCTATAGTCTGAAACAATCAGTCAGTGCGATCAAGGCTGCAGAAGAAGCCTCCACAATTGAGGGCTCCTGTATCAAAGGAGAGCCAGGAACATAGTCAAAACAAATCTGGGACTGCCTGATAAGCCTGTGGGGTCAATATGGTCAGTGCTGAAACCGATGTCGTTGGTACCGGACTCAGCAGATGCCCTATGCACCGTACCAGAGTTGACTGTACAGTGCCTAACTGAGCTAGTCTAAGTATCAGAGTGGATAGACAGCCCAGCTCTCAAGGAATCCCAGTGATGCCCTGCACTCATCTTAAAAGAGGAGGACAAATCTCTCCAACCTCTAGAGTGGCTATGGTCAGTCATGAGAGTTCTCTTCCTCAGAAGACCAGAGGAAGGAGAACAGTTTCTTCTCATTGGTGAAGAGGCCCCCCGCTACAGAAAGGATGTGGACAAATTAGAGAGAGTCCAGCGGAGGGCAATAAAAATGATTAGGGGGCTGGGGCACATGACTTATGAGGAGAGGCTGAGGGAACTGGGGTTATTTAGTCTGCAGAAGAGAAGAGTGAGGGGGGATTTGATAGCACCCGTCAACTACCTGCAGGGGGGGTTCCAAAGAGGATGGAGCTCAGTGGAGGCAGATGACAGAACAAGGAGCAATGGTCTCAAGTTGCAGTGAGGGAGGTCTAGGTTGGATATTAGGAAAAACTATTTCACTAGGAGGGTGGTGAAGTACTGGAATGGATTACCTAGGGAGGTGGCATGGACTGTCCTGAGGGGTGCTGCTACACAAAGTTCTCCCGCTTCAGTGCTATGGGCGCATGCACACTGGAGTATAATACACACCGGCAGCCACTTGAAGAAGAATATAGGAATATAGAACATAGAGCTGGGGAATTAGGCGTCTATTATTTGTTTTATATATAATAGTAGACGCCTAATTCCCCAGATCTCTTCCTTCTAATAAGAAATATTTCAAAGTGTGCCTTATTTATTGTTAAGGTTGTTACCATGAGAAAGCGTTTCCAATATTTGGGCTCAGCTAGTTACAGTGCAACTAATAGGCCACTCTTTCTAATGCTTGCTGAAGAACTGTGTTGCTATTTGGAATGTGCTTTGCTAGCTTTTAATATATTGGTCATAATAGAGTTAGAATATTTCTATAAATAGAGAAGTAAAGTAGAGAGCCAACTATGGCTCCTTGAGGTACAACACTGTTACACTAATTGTGCTTTAACAGCCATGCTTAGTAGTTGAATGAATGACCATTTGTTTGCAGTATCTAAGTTATGATTGCATCCAGTTTGTAGCAATCTAGAGGAGTATTTACAACCAGGGCTCATAATTTCCCTGAGGTATTTCACAGCTCACTGCAATCACTTGACACCTTTAATGACTCCTCCCCTGCCCACTCTCTCTGCTGCCTTGTCCAAGCAATAGTGTGATACCAAAAATGTTAGCTAAGGGCTCCCTTCTACCTCAGTCAGAGATACACGTGACTTTCCCTGGGTAAAATATTCTTCCCTTTCCCCAGAAATACCCTTCTATTAACGCTATACTCTTTTCCTCCTCAAAATCCATCAATTCCACACTTCTCTGCTGCCCAATAAATCCTTCCACCGTCCTCTGGCCCAGTTGCTCAAACCCACCAGGCTTCACACTCCCCAGCACCTAGTGGAGGCTCCCGGTTTCTCACAGAAGCCGAAATGGTGGCTGGGAGCCATCCTGTGGTCTCTGGCTGTGGAGTGGCTGGGCAGGTGGACAGCAGGTGGTTCTGGAGGTGAGCAAATCTATCCTAGCTGGTGTAGAGAGTCAGGAAGTCGGTCTCTACAGGCCAATGGGGAAGATTTAGGGGGCTGAGAGTGTTGCCTAAGTCCCAGCCCCTGTGGCAAGGGCATCTTGGGACAGAAGGCAAGACAGGGCCTCAGACAGACCATGGTTTGACAGGCCCACAGCAGTACTCGGAAATTTCCAGGCAAAGCTTTATTTAAAGAATTCTCCTCTGTGATCTAGAAGGAGATGCTGTCTCTTTAGAACCTGCACGGAAACTGGTTTATCAGCAATTGCTCTCCCCACAAGATAGGGTGACCAGATAGGAAGTGTGAAAAATCGGGATGGGGGTAGGGGGTAATAGAAGCCCATACCAAAAAAGCCCCAAATATCGGGACTGTCCCTATAAAATTGGGACATCTGGTCACTCAACCACAAGGTCTCCTCCAGCTGCCCGTCTGCACCCAAAGCTGACAGCCATCTCCATTGTATGGTACAGGCTCTGCTGAACAGGGGCTCAGAATACAGGGCAGCACGGACACCAGGAAAGGGAAGAGGCTGCCCATGCCCTAGGCAGAGAGGATCTTCCTAATGGCCTCCCACTCCTGGCAGCCTGGTAGGGGGTTTGGAATGCCCCTCAGCAAACCTCTGTTCCACAATGCCCCCATCCCCTCCAGACCTGGGGAGGAGGGAGGTGAAGAATCTCCCAAGCATATTCCTACAAGGCCTGGGGGAAGCAGCAAAGGTCTTTGTGCATCCCCCTGAGCTAAGCGGGGAGATGATGAGAAGAACCTCTGGGCCAGACTCTTCCTCCCTGCTGCCCACCACGGCCTGCAGCGTGATGCCCTTTGGGATAGGTTGAATCAATTTGTCATTGGGGGAAAAGGTGTGAACTGAAGTCCCAACCCAGCCCACCCCCACTCCCCCGAGAAGATTGATTCACCTCATCCCAACAAAAACTCAACCTCCCAACACAGAGTAGCTATTTGCAGCTCTGCTTAAAAGCAATGTCAGGGCGGGCGGGGGAGGGGGAAGGAGAGGGGGAGGAAGCTGCCTGCTATTCAGAGTGCTCCGTGTCTGCATATATGGAAGTAGTTACTAGATATGGTGTCAGCGGATGATGCCCAATAACGTGGTGTTCAGTGATCACTCAGTGCTTAAGGTGCTCCCAAGAGCTCTGCTTTATTCTGGGCCTGGTTCCAACTGGGTGAGCATCACAACAAGAGCTTCACAATGCCTCACCCAGACACTCTGGAAAGCTCAGCCCTTAAAGGCACAACCCCCAATACCACAAAGAACATGTAGCATAGCCCCTGGGTTTTGTAGAACCCGAACAACGTGTGAATACCAAATAGCTTCTCCTTTGTGCAGCTTTTACATCAGCTATTAACAGGAGCCACCATGAACTTATCAGCGCCCTTCCGCCATCCCCATCATGTGGGGGGAGGCTACTAAGAGCAATGTTAGCCCGGCTCCCTCCTCAGCTGTGGTGTGGGTTAGTGCAGGGGGCTCCTCAAATATCCTTGGACAAGCTTTGATGGGGGCTCAGCCAGGAGGTTCTTTATTCCCTTCTCCATAAAGCCTTGGTGGGAGCAGCACTGGGATGAATTACTCCACTGAGGGTACAGGCAGCGTCCTCCTTTTGAGAGAGCACTATGCTGGGGCTTTGCTCAGTAGCGCTGGCACCAAAGCAGCTGCAGACTTTCCCCTGTGGAAAGGAAAGCTCTGGGAGGCATGTCTCTAAGCCAATTTTAAAGGGATAGCTTCTCTCAGAATTAAGATTATGACTGGCTGGAGCAGGGGCCTCCAGGGAGATTTCCCAATATGCTTTTGTGGGCCAGTCTAACTGTCTTTTTTGGCTGGTAATTGGAGGCCCTCCAAGGACCACTTCTTCAGACTCCAGGCTTGGACTGGGCTAGAAAACACCTACTAGCTGCAGGACTCCCAGTAGGCAGCCACAGCTTGATGAGTTTTCCAGAGCAAATGGCAAGGGGAGAGAAGGCGGGAGGAAGGGAGGTTGTGGGAACTAACGTGGTACATCCCCCATTCACAGCTAGAGGGGGGAGGTCATGGGGGAAGGGGATGCAGGAAGGCCAAGAACATAAGTTTCAAAAAGGGATTGGACCTATGGTCCCCAAACTTTTCAGGGTTGTACTCCCCCTACCTTTGTCCTACCCACCCCCTCTCCCCACCAGGATCTGGGGCCGGGAGCAGCTTGGGGCGGGGGAAGGCAGACAGAGTAATGGGGCCACAGCAGGTGGCAGGTTTGGGGGCGGGAACGGAGCCACGGCCAGGGTCGTGGTTGGGGGCAGGGCTGAGTGTGGGACCGGGAGCACGGCTGAGGGTTGAACGGGAGCAGGGCTGGGGGGCACTTCCTTCCTGCCCCGTGGGGGCTGGCCCGGACTTGCCCTGCCCCCCCTGAATGTTCCTCTATGCACCCCTAGGAGGCGGGCCTCACAGTTTGAGAACCACTGGATTGGACATTTCCATGGATATCAAGAATATTCAAAGTGGTTACAGTTAATGACAACATTTTTTGGAAGGGATAGTAAAACCTTGTGCTTCAGGGCTTACGCCAACTCTGACTATTAGAGATCAAGATGAGACCCACATGGGGTGCAGTTTATTTCACATACGCCTACAGCAAGGGTTCTATGCCATCCTCTGAAACGTCTGCCTCTGGCCCCTATCACACTATGTGGGCCGCTGGTCTGAGCAAACCTAGTAATTCCTATGCTGTGCCAGCAGCAGCTGCGGTCACAGCATTTGCAGACACACTTAGAGCTGAGTAGTTTAACAAGCAGAGTCAGACAGGGCATATTTTGGTGGGTTGAGAACATTTTTTCCTATCTCCCCACAGCTGTAACCAATTTCTGTCCATGAGTATCACTCTATACGCACAGGGCCAGCCTGAGAATTTTAAGCAGAGTAGTGAGATGATTCTGTGGGACACACCTTGAACAAATCAGAGTGAGAGAGAGAAGTAGGGGGGTCTTTAGGCCTCCTGCTGCAGAACAATTTACCTAGGGTCGCGGCGGATTCTCTGTCACTGGCAATATTTAAATCAAGATTGGATGTTTCTCTAAAAGATCTGCTTTAGAAACTATTTGGGGGAAGTTCTCTGGCCTGTTATACAGGAGATCAGACTAGATATTCACAATAGTCCTTTCTGGCCTTGAAGTCTATGAAAGCAGAACCCTGCTGCGTATCCCTTTCACTTGGTTTACATTTTGTTAGGCTAACATCACACAAAAAAGGCCTGGAAATGATTGTATTGTATATAAACTTGAGATTGTCCTTCGCAGGGCGCAAAGACAGTGGACTCACATGAGTCTCTGCCCCTTCGTAAGCATGACCAAATAAACATACGCTTGCTTCTCTCCGCTAAATCTCTCGGCTCTAGAAGCACTTGAGATGGGCAAGCAGAGCTTGCTGAAATATAAGTCCATCTCCATCCTAGACCTAGTTCTCCATTTGGTTCCATTGTGCAAGTGTTTAACCATCCATGATTCTGAAGTTCCTTCTCTTCCTACATAATCACCTTCTGTAAACCTAATTCAGACAGGCAGTTTGTAAAATCTGTGGGATGGGGCCACCTTGTGTGTTTATAAAGCACCATATACAGTAACAGCATCAAAACAGTATCCCAAATGTCTTGGCAATATTGTATAGCACTACCTTGAGTCCCGCTCTGCTGAAATCGCCTCTAATCTTAAATATTGCATCTCTCTTCTCTATCAGGTCCTCAAACCCCAGACTTCAGCATGTGCAGTGTTGTTCCCTCTTCTCATATATACAAACAAGTAGGAGCCCTCTCCCCCATCCTCAAGCAACTTCGCAGGTTCTCAGTTTGTTCAGCAGCCAGTTCAACATTCCCCTAATTTTTAAAACACCTCATGGATCCTTTAGGCAAATATCACAGGCCGCCTCCTCCTACTCTTGCCTTCCCAGTTCCCTCTCCTCTTATAGCACACCAACACAATCTTTGTGCTTCTACACAATCTCATCCCAGTAAATCCAAGAGCCGCCTTCTCTGCAGTTCTTGTCATCTAGAATAAGAATGGCCATAGTGGCTCAGACCAATGGTCCATCTAGCCCAGTATCCTGTCTTCCGACAGTGCCCAGGACCAGAGCTTCAGGAGGAGCATATAAAAGAGGGCAATTCTGGAGAGATCCACTCCTGTCTTCACCTCCCGGCTTCTGGCAGTGAGGGGTTAAAGTCACCCCAAGCATAGGGTTACATCCCTGACCATCTTGGCTAATAGCCATTGATGGACCTAACCTCCATGAACTTATCTAGTTCTTTTTTGTTCTTTGTCCTGTTTCATTTTACCTCACCAATTTTCCACCACTTTTCAAATGCCATCTGAAAACACATCTCTCTCCATTACATATACATAATTTTTATCTCAGTTATTCAGCTCTGTAAAATGCTGGGGGATAAAGCGGATATAAAAACCCTATACCATAGTCATATTCTATGGCTGGGGACTAAGACTACTGAATTCCAATGGCTTCATTTGAAAGGATAGATTTAATGCTTCAGTTTAAAGGCTTGAAATCAGCCGAATGACTTTAAAAAACACTAAACTAAACCAACACCTGAAGATCATAAATAATTACACCTATGAATTTGGCTGCTTGGATAGATTCATACCTATGAATTATACAACATTATATGTGGACTGCATAACAGCATAGCTATCCTTATTTAAAAAATTGTACACAATTGTTTCTAGGGTTTTAGATATTAAAGGAAGACTAGATATTCCAGTCTAGACAAGAGAGCAGAGTTCTTTGGATCACTGAACCCTGATGTATGAAGTTATTAAACGTAACTCTTTGGACCATCTGCTTCTACAGCTACTGATCTACTGATGTGGGGTGGGGGGAAGCTTGTTGTATTAAGCTTCTTGTCTTGAACCTGAGTCACAGTTGGCTGGTGATCCAGAACTGAGAAATAAAGGACACCCAAGTGAAATGTTGTAGATTTAAGCACTCATTTATCACTTCACTAATGGGCTGCTTCTTTTAAAATCATGTACAACTTACAGCATATGTACTGGAGGGGGGGGGGAGAAAGCATCTTGAAAGTGATGGGGCTTAGAGATGCATGGAGTGATAAAAAGACCTTAGCTAAACAAACGATAAGTCCAGAGAAAAGCTCATACACACAACCATGCAGGTCAAGCTTGTAGATGGTAACAGAGTCACAGCCATTCATTAGAAGAGTTTAATGCATAAGATCTGCTATTTAACTGGGCACTACACATTAAGAACCCAAACCAGCAACAGAATGTATGTTATTAACAAAGGGGGTCTGATTATATCAGTAGCTCCGCAAGCAAAGTTCTCTTCATTATATAAAGCACCAATAATACATTTTTACAAGACCCACAGGGTACATCTACATGGCACGCTAAGCCTGGGCTCTGACTCAGGTTTGAGTCCAAGCCCCCATTCTGTCCCCACACAAATCAGTCTGACTCGGGTTAGCAAGCATTCAGGACCCGTACCCTAGAATCCTGCTGGGGGGTGGGAGGGGTTGGAGCCCAAGTCCCACTCTGACTCAGGTCCAGGCCCTGTCATTTTGCAGTGTGGACGCAGCTCAAGCTGCAGGCCCGAATCTGAAGGTCTGGGTAGTACAGTATGTGCTATAGCATGGCCTTGAGATGCAGGTCCAACAATTGAAAAACCCAGGTTTACAATGAGGTGGATACCGAAGCACGGACTTGGAAAGAACCAAGTCCACAAGCCCAGGTCCCACAGATCCAGGTTTACACTGAAGTGTAGACACACCCAAAGAGACAGGGCCAAGCAGATCAACTTTCAGGGTGCAACCATTTTCCACATAAGGGGAAACAGGACTAGTCAACTAAGTGATGGGAAATATTTGTATCTTAAAATTAATTTGTCATTTTAAAGGCCCCATCCAGCCAATAAGAAATCTTCACCACACAATCAGTGCTAGGCCATGGATCCTGGCTTCGCAGTAGGCTTACCAGCAAGCTTCAGAGCTGTATAAGCGGCAGAGAGTGAATGGAGAGACCTTGCTGCCTTCATACAACAACATTCCCAACTTTCCCATTCTGCAAATCTTCTGCCCTGTACACCACAAACACCCATAAATCAAGCAGAAGTTAATCCAGCTCAATGGAGCCATTCTCCTATTCAACGGTCATTATTAATTATTATGATTATTATTATTTGTATTTCTTAGCTACTCAGAGCCCCAGTCACAAACCAGGACCCCATCATCTAGGTGCTGTAGAAACATGGAACAAAAGGATGGTCCCTGCCCCCAAAGAGCTTCCAGTCTAGGATGTTTGACTACTTCACAGGCTCACAGCCTAAAACAATTTGGTTTTGTTTGTTTTTACATTATGGGGGCTCTGAGGGGCCTCTCATCCCTGATCACCATTTTTTAAAAACTTCAGGTTGTCTGATCTCTTTCTTGATCTCCCTGAGAAAGGTCTATAGCAGGGCAGATGCACATACCACCAGGCCAGAGTCTCTCTGACTTCCTTCACCATCTGACTAAATGGTCCAAATATCAGTGAAGAATTATCTGTCCCCACTGGAATTTGGATGAGGGACCTTTACATCCCAAAGCAATAGCTCTATTTAGTGAGCTAACGGAGCAGCTCTGTACTCCTAGTAGCCCGGAGATCCTCTTTCAAGCATCAGATGAGTCTCATATTTACCCTCAGTTCTGAACCTCAATCACTCCCTGACCCTGCTATGACAACAAATTGACTCAGAAAGAGCATTCCTTCTGGAAAACACTGTGCATCTGTTTTTATTTTCTTTCTTATAATGTTACTTTAAAGTTGTCCATCTGCTGAACTTAATGCTTCACAATCAAACGAAACTAATACTGTACATTGCTAATATCATTTTAAACAAAAACACTTTGCTTATATAAGCCCTCAATGAATATGAATGCAGACGGAGCAAGGAGAAGAATAGCAATAGGGTTTATGACAACAACTAAGTCTGAACTGAACACAGTACATCATGCAGATACTCTTTTCAACTACTGTGAGTGGAAGGGATGATGCTTTTCAGCCTTTTGCTCTGTTTACTTTGCATTTCCCCCTTTCATTATTTCATTCCTGCCTTCCTCTTGCATTCGCTCTCTTTCCTTTTTGATTTTTCCCCTCCTCCCTTCTTTTCACCCAGACCCTCTCCTCTGTTTTCAATACCTCTCTCACGTACCCACAGGTCAATTACTGTACATCAAAATAACCAGAATAATGAATTTTGGCTTAAATTAAACAAGTTGAATTTTATTCCAATGTTTTTTTTGCACAGATAAAAATTTTTTGCCCACCATGTGCATTCTTCCAGCAGCCTGTTACTCTCTCTTGGAGACATGCATTCTGCTGGAATGCATCATACTAGGACAGTGTTAGATTAGATGTTATTTCATGCAGGTATTATGTGATTCTATTTACTAACAAAATTCAGATTCATTATTAATATACATGAGAAATAGGCTCTGGAATTTATGGGATGGTGATCTTGTCCCAACAATAATAATGAATTACTGTTTTCCCCTCACCTGCCTTCTTTTCTTAAGATGTTCCAGGATGTGAAACAATTAATCATAGAGAATGAAAGGGAAAAAAAACCTCCAAAAGCTCTCCTGCCAAGTGAGAGGATAAGTTAAGAACTGAGCTCTGGAATATCTTCAGCCTAATTATTTATATATAGAAACACTAAATTGCACCAAGCAATTCTAAAGGCAAACAGATTTGATATTCATTCAAACCACTGACTGGAGTTGGGTGAATATTTGTCAGGCCATTTATTCTGCAAACTTTTCAAATTAAGTTATTCACCTTTTTAAAAAAATTATTTCTTCAGCTCAGTTGACAATTCTTGGTTTGTGTTAAGGGTCACTAATTAACAATTTGATTGCTTCTTAATTTAAGTAACCATCTGTTTTTAGAAACTGGGCATCTCACTTCAGTTCATCTGTGCTGTTATTTGTCAAGCACACAATTATTTAATGGCTGCATTTTCCTGCTTTGATTTAAAAGTCACTTGTTCTCCCGTGTTTGCATTTCAGATCTGTGTTTCACTGGCATCATTTATCTGCCAATAAGAAATAGTACAGCACTTCTTTTCTATGGTCTCAGAAAATCAGAACTATCTGTTCAGAAGCTCAAAATAATCCTACTTTTCACTTTTTGGTGGGGATGGTGAAGAAAAAGGGACCCATAAAACAAGTCTGGTGATCAACCAGAGCTACACTGTGTACACTGAAATGCTGTGGAATTGGTTTGGAATTACACTGTGCCCATTTTTGAAAGCTTAATTTTTCATTTTAGGATATTGTGGACCACAGGATATAGCTGCAGACTTGAATCATTGTGCTCCCTCCAAGAACATATCCGGCAAGTAAGTTCTACTATCACATCATGAGTTATATTGTTTTAAGTAGATCAGATAAGACTAGGTTTCCCAGCGAGAGGAGGCTCTGGGGCTACAGAATCCAACTTTAAACAGACAATTTACAAAAAAGATGAAGCCCATGCAATTCTGGAAACATACAGTCATGCTTCAAGGTCTTGGATTAACATGCTGTGAGGTGAAACAATACTCTTCAATTCTATAGTATCTTCTATCTGAGTATCTCAGTGCACTTTACAAACATGACTATCACAGACCATCCTTCCTTTTCAGCTGCAATTAAGATTGCAACAAGTCATGTTAGTCAGAGCCATTGGCCATTATCTTTGAAAATTCGTGGCGATCAGGGGAGGTCCCAGATAATTGGAAAAAGGCAAATATAGTGCTCATCTTTAAAAAAGGAAAGAAAGAGAACCTGGGGAACTACAGACTGGTCAGCCTCACTTCAGTCCCTGGCAAAATCATAGAGCAGGTCCTCAAGGAATCAATTTTGAAGCACTTGGAGGAGAGGATTGTGATCAGGAACAGTCAACATGGATTCACCAAGAGCAAGTCATGCCTGACCAACCTGATTGCCTTCTATGATGAGATAACTGGCTCTGTGGATATGAGGAAAGCCATGGATGTGATAGATCTTGACTTTAGCAAAGCTTTTGATACAGTCTCCCACAGTATTCTTGCCAGCAAGTTAAAAAAGTATGGATTGGATGAATGGCCTATAAGGTGGATAGAAAGCTGGCTAGATTGTCGGGCTCAATGGGTAGTGATCAATGGCTCGATGTCTAGTTGGCAGCCAGTATCAAGTGGAGTACCCCAAGGGTCGGTCCTGGGCGGGTTTTGTTCAACACCTTTATCAATGATCTGGATGATGGGATTAACTGCACCCTCAGCAGTGGGGAGAGGTAGATATGCTGGAGGGTAGGGATAGGGTCCAGAGCAGTTTCCCAAACTGGGGTTCGTGAACCCCTGGGGGTTCACACAGGGCCGGCTCTGGCTTTTTCGCCGC